>NC_072833.1:13070000-13072500 GCF_027744805.1 Dunckerocampus dactyliophorus
CACACACACACACTCCCCTTCATCTCCTCCCCGATCGCTCTTCCTGGCTCTCTGCAGGTGCACATGAGAGTCTTGAGATGAGTGTATTCTTTTCACAAGAAGATTGAAAGCCCTTCATCTGTAATCAACACACACACACACAGACACACACACACAACACCACTGAGAGTGCATGTGTGTTTATCAGTGCAAAACATGTGTGACTGAAATCAGTTGTCAATGTAGCGTAAATTTATGCATTCGAGGAAGTGCCGTGTGTGTGCGTGTGTGTGTGTGTGTGTGTGTGTGTGTGTGTGAGAAACAAGGCAAAGCATTGAGCTGTGTGTGTGTTTTTTTTTTAAGAGAATGAATTAACAAGTCAAATGAGAGTCTGAAAAGGTTATGCATGCACACTCCCACGCTGACCATCACAGCGTCTTTGTTGGACAAGATGAGGCCAATTAAAGTGATATTGCTCTTTGGTTGTAGACCACGCCCCCTCAGACCCCTCTTCCTCACCCCCTCCATGTTGAAAGTTGCCTGTCAACATCTGCTGCATCCAGCCTTCATCATCTCCTCATCGTCCGTCCTTCTTTACTTCCTTCCTTGTCCGTCTCACTATGTCTGCCACTTTTCACCTCCTGGACCCCACCACATCTAACATCCTCCACCCCGCCCTCCTAAAAGCGCCTCTCTGCGCTCTCTGTTTTCCAGCAGTGTGATAAATGTCCATCTGTGATTGGTCGCCGCACCCCGCCGCCATAGAGCCCGCGAGGTCGTAAACAACAGCCCGTCTCCCGCAGCAACCGGCCGTCTCCATGGACGCAAGGCCCGCCTGGACGACCAGCTCTGTGTGTGTGTACGTGTGTTTGTGGGGCGGAATGTGACTTGTGATGACTGCCAACTCTGTGTGTGTGTGTGTGTGTGTGTGTGTGTGTGTGTGTGTGTGTGTGTGTGTGCGCGCCCTAATGAGCACTCATAAGTGAGCAAATGTTTTCTCTGGGATTCACTAATGTTCAACAAACACACTCTCACTCCTGAACACACACAAACACACACCTGGTTGTGCGCAGCCAGCAGTGTGTGTGTGTGTGTGTGTGTGTGTGTGTGCGTGTGTGAGATTAGTATGCCACAGTGAGCCGTGTCCATATGTCACTAAACACAACCATGTTTTATTAATCCTGGAAGAGGAGGATGATGAGGAAGAGGAGAGAAAACTAGAAGGAAACTGGAAGGGAGGAGATGGAGCGAGGGATGTTGGGACAAAGTAGTATGGAGGAAAAGGAAGTAAAGGCCGAGGTAGGCGTAAAGTAAGGAAGGATGGATATGAGGAAAGAAGGACAGGGGGAGGCAGAAGGGGACAAAAGTGAATGGGGAGGAAGGAGGAAAGTGAGTAAGGAGTGAGGAGATAGCACATGGAAAAAAGGGAGGGAGGAGGGAGAGATGGACAGATGGAGGAGTGAGACCCAGGAGACGAGTCATTCATCACACCAGCATGCTGCCTGCAC
Source organism: Dunckerocampus dactyliophorus (assembly GCF_027744805.1). NCBI lineage: Eukaryota > Metazoa > Chordata > Actinopteri > Syngnathiformes > Syngnathidae > Dunckerocampus > Dunckerocampus dactyliophorus. The sequence continues at coordinate 13,071,488 of NC_072833.1, forward strand.
TCGTTCACCTTCTTTCTCTCTTCCATCTCCTGTTACTCCCTCCATTTATTCACTCATTACTCCCTCCATCTCTTCCTACCCCCTCTTTAATCCCTCTAAACCTTCTCTATATGCTCTAATTCCTTCCTTCTCTCCATCCATTGTCCTCCAGGTGGAGGTGGGAACCATAGGAGGAGACAGGAAGGAGGAAAGGATGCAGTGGCCCAGTTTAGATACAGCCAAAAGATTGAAGAAGAGGAAGCACAAAGAGGTCCTGACCGGTGTGGGACAGCAGGTTGGGGGACAGCAGGCCGGGAAGGCCTGGGTGAAGCAGCCTGGGGCTTTCCTGGATCCCGGCGCCGGAAGAACAACGCTTGGGAGGACGTCCCGGACGAGAGCTGCAGGCGAGACACACAGAGAGCAGAAATGAACAATGACATCCTGCAATGCTTTGTATTCGTCACACCCTAGTTTTTATTAGTGCTCCATCACGTTTATTTTGAAGGACTCTTTGCACCTGATGGATTTTATTGTGAAGGCACAGGCTAAATGTGAAAGTGTGTCTTACAGCAAGCACCTCCAAATACACAAACTAGGCTACTATGCACGTAGGCACGCACACACTCCAACATGATGACAACGGCACATAAAACACACGTGCGCGCATTCAGGAGGCACGCACGCAGGCCAACTCTCGGCAGGGCGGCTCGCTAACAGATGGCCCCGCAAAGTCATTTACACCTAGCGAGCGGGCAAGCGAGTGAAAGAGAGACAGAGAGAGAGAGAGAGAGAGCGGACCGAGAGGCCATTGTAGCCACGCTCAGACAGGAAGCGTGACAGTCATGTGACTTCCTGGTAAACATCAACATGACCGCAATTGGACTGCTGGCTGATAAACGTACTAGCTCAGCTATTGTCAGTGCTGACCGCCATCAATAGCGACGGAGGCGAGGGCACTGACGTGTTTTTACAGAGCGGTAAGCAATAGGTTTCGAAGAAGAATAACTCTACGAAGAATTTGAAGGATAATTCAA
>NC_072833.1:13075000-13247500 GCF_027744805.1 Dunckerocampus dactyliophorus
CGCTGGCCAATACAAGAACATAGAACGCTTGGATAGCTCCGCCTCCTTCAGATCAATTTTCATCCCTCCATCTTGACGGGAGTTCATTTTCTGCCCCCACGACTCTTCATCCCTCTTCTTCCTACCTCCCCCCCACCCCACACCTGTCCTCCCCCCACCGTTAAGTCAGTGTAATGTAAATGATGTGCCATCGATCGCCCCTGACAGTGCAAGGACGCTCACCTCTCCTCCTCCTCTTCTTCTTCTTCTTCTTCTTCTTCATCGCCCTGTCATCTCCCCCCACTCCGCCATCTTTTATCTCTCTCTCTCTTTCCACCCCTCCCATGAGTCTCTGCCTTACTCGCCTGCCGCCTGTCATCTTTCATCCCTCCATGTTGCTGCTCTCGCCATCGCTTAAGTCCTCCTTCACTCCTCTGTGTGTGTATGTGTGTGTGAGTGTGTGTGTCTCTTATCGCTCCACGCTGTTTTGGGGGGGGGGGGGGGGGGCAGGTGAGGAGGGGGTATGTCGCAGGTGGGCTTTCACGCACAAATGGAGGGCGTGGAACGAGAAGAGAAGAAAGGTAAACCTTGTGGCCGCCATGGTGTTGATGATGATGTTAAGTCCCAAGAGTTTCCTCCTCATCCTCACGTCCTTCCTCACCCGCTCTCTCCCATCTGTCTCCCCGCTCCTCTGTTTTTTTTCCCTCCATGACATTCTTGTCCGACTTGGAGGGTGTCATCCTCCTTTTCTGCTGAGTCGGTGCTTCACACACACACACACACATACACACACTCCAGATGTCGAGAGACAAGGTGGTGGTGGTGAGGGTGGGGGGGGGCGGTCTTTATTGGATTGTCTGTGTCCTCTATTTGGATAAGGGGAAGAGAACGAGAGAACAAAGGAGGACAAGTGGTGAAGAGAAGAATGAGAGGATGCTGCAACAAGAGAAGAAGAAGAAGAAGAAAGTGCACTTGGAGGCGGGGCCTCTACATAAAATATCATCAAGTCAACTTTACGGCAAGTTGGCATGCAAAAGTCGTCTTTTTTCGCACACTGTCCAGCTTTTATCACGTATCACATGCACTCAGTCAACACACACACTGAGAGGCTAAAGCCTGGATCCTACAATAAGTCCAGTTTTATGACTCGTGTATAACGCCAACAGCTGAATCAATATTAGTTTACACCGGGTCACAGTGGACACACACACGCACACACACAGATGTCTCTCTCACAGTGCTTTCATGAACACACACATAGAATCACCCAGAATATATTATTATTATCATTAATATTATTATTATTTTAATTATTATAATAACTAGGGGTGCTCTCATCAGGGTTTTATGCTGCCGATTCTGATACCGATCATCCATGAGTGAAATCGTCCGATACCGATGGATTAACTGTACATTCTTCTATTTATTTAATATGAGTGGTATTGGACAGGGGCACCATTTAGACAGTTCAAAGGGCCCCTGGCAAATAGTTAATTAATAATTAATTATTTTTTTGCCTTTATTTGTGTGAAAGGAATTTTGTACTATTTGACACAAACCTGAAATTAATTTGATGTTCTGGAGTAATATAAATACTGTTCAATAATTATTTTTTTAGCTGAAGATAACAAAATGAACAGAATAAAATAATACAAATAATATATTTATAAAGTAGAAATCTGTCCTGCTCAACTTAAGAGAATAAATTGAGTGTCCAGGTTGCAGGGGTCTCCAACTTTCATCACGATTAGAGCTGTCAACTATTTGCGTTTTATTTACGACTATCAGCATTTAAATTGTACACTACGTTATTTACCAAGCAGATCTCCACTCAAACAATGCGGCCATCGTCTTTATGCTAGTTTGTGGTCATTTGTCATTATGTACTGTAAAGGCATAAAGTCTGATTTCAACAGTTATAATAAGAAACTACTAAGAGTTGAAGCAAATATTCTTCGACGCTTTGGTGACCTACTCAAACACCATCAAACACTATGTGTTTATAGTCATTCAACAAACACACACAAATAGTGTTTTGAGGACAAGACATAATTAGTATCATGACAACAAGAGAGTAAAGTTGTTCAGTGACACTTGAAAAAGTTGGTACGTACCCCATGGATGTGAGATCTGCTTGTAGCTTTCCCGTGGGACAAAAACGAGCTCCGAACTAGGCAAATTGCTTGATTGTTTTAAAAACAAAATGTCACTATGGTAAAAAGTCACATTTGGAGTTCGACGACCAGAAGCTAATAACTCTAGCTCTCTGGATAACTCTAGCTAGCGAGCTAGCTGCCGCCAATATGAAGTACAGCCAGTGACAGACAAGCAAAGCGTGTAAACAAAGATGCAAGAATCGTCGATCGGCAATAGTTTTGGTAAGGAAGTGATCAAAAAAGCTGCCATCGATTGGTGTAGCCTGTGTCGAGCTCGATACGAGATGCATCATTTCGTTGGTAACCCTGCGGGACACAGCAGACATGTAGGATCTGCTGCCGCACGCCGATCGTTTTTTGTGATCGGCTTTGGAAGGTGTTTATCAGCATATGGCGATCACGTGTTTTTTGCAGAAATCGGCCGATCGATCGGAGCATCCCTAATTATTACCGTATATTTACACACTCTTTGTGTGCAGGGAATGATGAGTGGAGAGGGTATCAACCTGTTCACATAAGGAAACACACACACACTCACCAACAGTAACATAATAAAACAGAGTTGTAAAGTTTTACAAAGATAACTAACAGACGGACAGTTCTCAGGCTGCGTATGACTCAAATAAATATTGGGCCCGCACCTCAAATCACTGTCATTATCAACATTACCTCAGATAGAATAAAGCCTAATGTGAGAAGCTGTACTTGTGATAGATAGTTGTGTAGCGCAAACTCTGTACGTGACACAAACCGTCCAATCACAGCAGAGAAGAGGTCATGTGACATTTAAGCCTTACAGAACACGCCTAATCACATTTTGGCATTCGCTCCCCCCCATATTTGCAGATTTATTTTCTCAGATTTTAATTGTGAATTATTTTATTTTTATGGTAAATTAACTAGAAAGTATTTTGATGACACTATCTGCAGGGGGAAAAGTCAAAAGTCAAGTCTTCACTCGATATTTTCTAGCAGGAAGATGCTCTGACAAGATGTTGTATAAATGCACGTTTTGTAAGTACAATACTGTATGCCAGCCATCACCAAATGGCAGACCTCGGTCCGAATCCGGACCTAGTGATGGCCCATTACGGATTTGTGACCAATTAAAGTGAATGGGAAATATAACAACATATATTTTTGTTTGCGGGCGTTATTACTTCAGTTATCATGGTTGACATGACAGCAAACGCGGTGACGTCAGTCAAAATTAGCAAATGAAATTGTTTGTTTACTTGCTGAACGAACCATCCCTCTATCCGTTTTCTATGCCGCTTAATCATTTGAATGAGAACCATAGCTTGCTCAAAAGTAAGAACAGTTGTTCGAGAAATGCGAACATTTAAAAGAGAAAGGACGGACCAATATATGTTTCTTCCAGAATCCAGTGCCAAACCACTGTGTCTCATATGCTCTGAAACTATAGCGCCCAGTACGAAAAATCATAGCACATTAATTTACAGCACAGCAACATGCAAATGAGTCTTCGCTGACGGGAGAGTTGTGGCGTGCTTCCGCAACAGAGCTCTTACTCAAAGGTGAACAAGAAGAGGAATTGTGTGGCAAATTCAGGCAAATTCCAATGTCAGCTACCAAAGTAACAAGAAAATGTGAAACTGTAAGTCAGGGAATGCACTGTTGCAGCTTTTCTGTTAAAAAGACACTTATTAAAGTCTTAATATTTTGTATTATTTTTTTCTGAGAAACCAGTGCAGTTTTATTTAACTTAAAAATAAGCCTCTTGTGTTCATTGTTTGTACAGTCAAACCTTTTTATTATTTATGTGAAATTTGGTCTTGTTTTCTTTTAAATGCAATTTAGGCGGCAAAATAAGTGTGCTGTGGGGCAGTGGTTCTCAATAATTCTCTGTCATGCCCCCACTGGGAGACAGAGGTATCCCCCTCCCCCATCTATTTATTTATCTGTACTGTACAGACGGAACTCAAAACTGAAACCAGTAAAATGCAACAAGATGGAGAGCAGTGGCACATACCAGGGTATTCAAGAGTCTAATTGCAACATGGTGGCAGGTCTGCTCTAATGTTAAAAGTCTTCCCTGCCTCACACTCCCCCTCTGACAGTTCACAGTGCGCTCCCCAGGGTGGCCCCGCCCCACTATTTCAGAAGCACTGGTTGTACGGTGATGTGCAGGATTTCATTACATTTAACATTCATATGAGCTAGTCTGTTTGACGCAAATTAAGGCAAAATAAGGTTCGGACCTTCGCTGTGAAACAAATAGCGTAAACGGACCTTACTCAATTTTAATAGAAGGCTCCTGCTGTATACTGTATGCCAGTAACTGTAAAACTGAATTTAAAATTTAAATGTGTTTAATAACAGATGCATATTATAAGGTTTAGAGCGGGGGTCTCCAACCTTTGTGAGTGTGAGAAGAATCAGTGCTTTTTCATGGCTGCAAGAAAAGTTGCAAGTGGCAGAACTTTGATAAAGAAGGTGAGAAACACTATTGAATTCAAGAAAAGAAGCATAGCAAAGTGGAAAGGTTGCATCTGTTCCAATAGGATTGTAATTTAACAGTCGGAACCTTTGACACATATTGCAAAGGGGAACGATTTAAGGGATACACAACAACAGTGAGTCAGGCCAGTGTGTGTAGTGATGATTGGACCAGGCTGAAGTTTAAACAAAGTTCAAGTGAGCAAGTATACAGTTCTAACAGTCCAGTCTTTAAAGTTAAGTTTGTAACGGAGCAGAGTGAAACAGCGTCCGTGTGGCTTTGCGGTCCCTTCCCCTCCTCTCCGCCCCTCACTCATTACCGCATGTGTCAATGCAGGTTTTCTCTCCAACCAGTTTCTCCAGCAGGTGATTTAATTGAGCGCCTTCCCTCAAATTGAAGGAGGTGTTGATTATAAACCCATTATCAACAGGCCATGTTCAGAGCAGAGAGCTCCATACTGCCAGAGTTTTTGGGCATTTTTGCTGAACTTTCAAGACCAACAGAATATTGAGTTTTAGGACTAAATTAACATTGAAACTATCTAAAGAAACTTTAGACTCTCTTCTTTCATCAGAAAAAAAGTTTTGTTTCCAGCCTTTTTGGGTCTTTTGATATTGGCGGTAGAACATAGGGTAGTTTCAGCAAAAACACCTGATGTTGACCAAAAAACAGAGAAAACAAGCTTTTTCTGCAGAGAAGCAAATTCAAGCAGAGTGACGGTGGGGTCTGCTGGATGTGGGGATGAATCCCTGCTGCTGACCGATCCAGACGACAGCAACTCGTCAGAAGAATCAGGGTCGGGTTCTGAGTCAACCGACTACTGTCTACTGTCTAACCGTCTACATCACCTACATCACCAATCACCGTCACCTCTATGTTTCGCGATCGCGTCACTACTAAAGACAGATCCACTGCCAGACAAGCTCTGTGACAGTGCTAGCTGCCTGTATTTTTTGTCTCCGCTCGATTTCTGCATGTGTTTTCGCCATTTTCCTCTCTCAACCCACAATCCGTCTTCTTCATAGACAATCTGTCGCTGCCGGTTGGAGGAAAAGAGAACTGTTGCCCCCTACTGGCACAGAAATACATTGCCTACAAGTCAGAAAGTCACACACAAGATGAATAACACTTTGATCTGTATCTCCCGGCGAAAAAAAGCAAAAGACGTCAACAGACGTCTTTGGCAGTCAACGTTACTTTTTGAAAAGACGTCAATAGACGTCTTTGGCATTGAAAGAGTTAAAGTCACCTGCTTTAGTGATCGGCTGGAAAGAAAATCTGCAGTGTCTCGGCCCTCTATGGCACGAGTTTGACACCCCTGCATTACCGTGTTCACCAACAAGTCTTCAATCAAAGTGAAAGTGTGGTTAAATGTTCATTTATCCATTTTCTTCATCATTTATATGTATTGCACTTTGTGTTCTGCATGTGAAACTACTATTCTCTCTGTAAAATGGCTTTTGTATTAATATTTTTGTTTGTCTGGAACGCATTCATTGGATTTGCATTATTTATTATGTGAAAAATTGATTTGGTTTTCACTGGTTTGGAATGGATTAATATCAAAAACTGAGGATTCCAATGTACAGTATTTAAGAAGCACACCTACACTAAAACAGTGGGGTTATTGTCTTTATACTATTTTGAAGTCATTTGTAGGGTGTTGATTAAAACCTGACAATATTTCTTATTTAATAAAAAGCACAGAGGCACAGAGCAGCCAGAAACTAAATCAGACAATGAGCATCGCTACTGTGAATGATAATACACATAATAGTGAAGGGGCAGTGAGAGAGGCAGGACTGGAAGTCAACATTCCATGCCCAGTCCTACATTTTGTCAAAGCTGTTTTCTTGTCAAGTTAAAATACCGTCTTGTTATTGTGAACCCAATATCATGTATCGTCTTATCTCATGGGCTGAGTGTACCGTCACATGCCTTGTAATTATTAATATAATAATTATTATTAATTAGTAATAATATTAATTATTAAATAGAGGCATAATGAATTAGACAGTTATTTAAAAAACTTGAAGTTGAAGCAAATACTCTTTGGCACTTTGGTAAGCTACTCAAAATAAGGGGGCGAGCTACTGGTAGTTCCCAAGCTACTGGTTGGAGACCCCTCGTTTAGAGTATCACAAACAGGCATTTTGAGGGCTTTATTATGCGTGCATTGCACACATGGTGAAAACCGCGAATACGGAGGATCTAATGCACAACCGGACAAACGATTCTTTGGCGATTTGTAATTTGTACAATTCCTTCTATATTGGTTCCCTCCTCAACTCCGCACTGACCAGTTCTGATCCAGGCTACTCCAGTGACCTCCTGTAGGTGGTGCTCTTGTCCCTGACCACCTGCCCAGATCTTCCAAAGGTGTTGAAAGAACGCCGAAGAGCACCAAAAGGACGCTGCCATGAAGAAGCGACTATTCTGGAGTTGAATGTGTGTTCGTTTCTGGAACGTTCTGCTCCAAAAGACAATGTGCGTAAAAGAAAGTGACACCGCTTGTGCTGTCAGGAGCTTTCAGCAGCTCGCAGACCAGCACACTTGTCATCTTGCATTAAAGGACGTACAGTGAGCCGGCGAGCGACAGGAATTGAACACGTGCATGGTCTTTAGATCTGACTGTGTCCACACAACTAAGATGTTTCTTCCTCCTCGTCCATGACTCAGCAGAATGATGATAGAAACGCTCACTCATGCTTCAAGTAACCATCAGGACCCAGAGTGGGTCACATGTGCACCCCCTTTCCAGGAACACGTGTCATCAAAGGCCTTTGCACAGACCCAACTTTGTCTCCCAAACCAAAAACTGGCCGCTGTGTTGATTACGCCTTCATGTCATGGTGCTAAGTCAGACTCCAGCGGCTTTTATGGAGTCTGTATTATCCCTGTGTTAATTGAAGCTGACTGACGAGCTTGTTGTTATTGTGTCGATGTCGAAAGATAGTCCCATTACATGCTCTTGATGATTCTACAGTGTCCAGAAATGTATGACCATAAAATATACGTACATTATATAAACAAAGTTGAATTATTTAAATAATTAAGTAATTAATAAATAATCAATTATATCATTATTGTAATAATAGCTGTAATAAATACAAATATATTCAATATAATCATACAAATAAAAAAATAATATAAATTAATTAAATTCAATAAAAAATAAAAAATAACATTTATTTAGATATTATTATTTATTTATACAGTAGTTAAGTTTAAAAAAAAGAAGTATTCACATGACATCCTCTTGATTATTCTCAGGGGTGTATTTAGTTATTTGGGGGCCCAAGGCAAACTTAGTCATTGGGGCCCTCCGCATCCTTCTTTTTTTTTTTTTATTAGAATTTTTCCAAAATGTAAGTATGTAATTTATGCCACTTTTTTCCTGCTTTTGAAATGAGTTGCAGTTATCAGTCAGCTTAAGTTGCTAGTTACACAGCCATGTTTATATACCCCCTTAAAAACTATTTTAAATATTAATTTCATGAGGTTATCTTTTGCGCACCGGCAAATACATTTTTGATACACACACACACACACACACACACACACACACACACACACACACACACACACATATATATATATATATATATATATCTCGGGGCATTTCTGTTTGGTGTTTGCAAGTTCTCCGGTTTTCTACATTCTACATTGTTTTCTACATTCCTACATTCTACATTTCTACAACCTACATTGTCCTGTGTGAAAAACTGATTGTTAAAACATAACTTAACTGACATTAATTGAACTCTATCAGTCTGGAAAAGGTTATAAGGCCATTTCTAAAGCTTTGGGACTCCAGCAAACCACAGTGAGAGCCATTATCCACAAATGGCAAAAACATGAAGTGGTGAACATTCCCAGGAGTGGCCAGCCAACCAAAATTACCCCAAGAGTGCAGCAATGACTCATCCAAGAGGTCACAAAAGACCCCACAACAACATGAATCCTGAATCCCATTGAGATGCTGTGGCATGACCTTTGCAAGAAAAACTAGAACAGAAGAATGAAGTCGGGAACTCTAATGTAAACAACACGTGTTACAAAACTGGGTTGCTGTTAGCTGCTAGCATGAAGCAGCAGGAAGCCAAGGGAGGGCAGAAGAATGTGGCGGCCGGTTTTGTAGGTCACCCCAAACAAAGTACACGTGCGCACGCGCACATACACACACACACGCAGGCACGCACACAGAGCCCTCTGCAACTAAGCTCCAAGCACCCCATTAAGAAAACACACACAGGTGCATACATTCAACACATACACACATGTTCTCACTCACACAGCACAAATAATCACACAGCTTTCATCCTCTGCAGCAGGAAATGCTGCTTATAGTGTGTGTGTGTGTGTGTGTGTGTGTGTGCGTGTGTCTGTGTGTCCGTGAGCAAACACAAACTTTCTCATGTTCGACACACACGCCGATGGTGGAGCACACAAAAACAAACCAGCGTAATCGTGAGGACACACATTCCTTCCCACTTCACAAACCCTTCATATGAAGAGTTGAAGTCGAAGGGTTTTTTTTTTAACTACAAACATGGCTGATCTTTGACAAAAATGCAAAGGACAACACTAAAATGAGAAGAAAGACAATGAAATAAATCAAGAGTGCAAGAAGAAAGAAAGAATGAAGAAAAAAAGAGGAAGACAAAGATGTGACAAGAGAATGGAGTGGGGGGGGGGGGTTGAAGTCGGTAGTGATTAATGAAGGAGGGGGAGGAGGACGACAAAGACATTAAGTCCTGTCCATCTCCTGCGGCAAACACACACCAGCTCCAATTAAAGCTACAAAATGACTCGTGGTTTGTGTCCAGAGGACGCCCATTCAAGGAAGCGGCCGTCCCTCTCCTGTCCTCGTTTCATTACAATCACCACACAGTTAGCAACCGGCTACGTCACAAAAACTGACAGACGTGTTGCGCTCTCCAAAGCCAAGAGATGACATTTAGTTTGACCCTAAAATACCCCCACTCCCACGGGAGACTCCAGGAAATAGATGGTGCTCTATTTGGGGGACATGGGCCACAATTTGAATCACTTGTGTGCGGATTTAGCACAACAAGGAAGAACAAAAGCATGAGAAAAGAGCGTCCTCGCTAGCGAGAAGTATATTTTTAAAACAACTAAGTCAACAGACTAAAACAATCAAACCAAGAAAAAAACGGCTTAAAGTCACCAAGCTGCCTGTTGCCAGGGGCGTTCTTCACAGCTCTGCTTTAGGACCTCCTGAGCTGAAAAGTCATTAAGGATTAAAAAAGCTGGAAAGTAGACACGATGCGAACATGCTGAAGTGACTCCAACACGTATGTTGCTGAGGAAACTGTGACACAGGAGCTCATCTAAAACAGTGTTCTTCAGGGCTCCTTTCATCCTTTCAGTTACTTTTAGTTATACGCAACTGAGTGCATCATCAGTCAGTGTTCCACTGCCACTAGTTGCTCTTCAGCTGGCATTGTTTCCCCTTCTGCTATGTCACCAAGATGGCAACTACTGAGGGTGCATGTCCACTGCGGACTCAACATTTTGACCGTTTTGAGTGCAACATCCAGGGACTGACATTGCACTGCATTTTGCTGTACTTCTCAGTGTGAACGCACTTATGCACTCAAATTACTAACAATAAGTACAGAAGAAACAGCTTTGGACGCTTACCACCCTCAATAGTCACCGTCTTGGCTACAGAGCGGAATAGGAAAGTAGCGAGCATAAATGTAAGTATTATGTGTTCTACTTTCAAAAAATACAAATAAAAAAAGAAAAAAAATATTTGTAAGTATTTTACAAATGAGAAGTGGGGAAAAGAAGCTGGCTGATATTTCATGGGGCGATCCAAATGTCGGCGATAATGCTCCATCAATTGGTTGCAATTAAAAAGCAGAGAAGAAGAAGAAGAAGCGGGTAAATATTGTGACTATCATTTCTGGTAAGTGAACAACAACAGCAATAGATTTGGGACAGCGTTACACTGTCAAAATCTGCGCCCGAGGGAAGTCGGTACACAGCGTACACAGTGTACATATTGAAGTGTACTGATGGAAGTATTCCATTTGAGACACAACCATTGTTTGACTCTTGCTTCTGAGGTGGACATGAAGCACATGTATTGATAGAATGTAAAATAAGAGTAAGATGATGTGTTGATGTTGACGCAAGCTAGTGGAGGCTGACAACAGAGCAGCTGGAGCATGAAATCACACAGAAAGACAGTATGTGTGTGTGTTGGTGGGGGGCGGGGGGCAAGAAGAAAATGAGACCAGTGAGCAAGCAAAGGAGAAGAAGAGACGGGGGTCGCTGGCATAGGCCTGATAGAGAGAGTGAGAGAGAGAGAGACAGCGAGAGCCGCCAGGTCAAGTGAGGGAGTGGGGGCTTTTTTTTATAACCCAGAAAGAAACAGACACCAAATTCATTGTTTTCATTGTCTAATTCAACCACAGGGAGGATGGAGGGATGGGGGAGGAGAACATGATGAGAGAAATGACATTCCTGCCCTCAGTCTGGACTTAAAGGCAACAAAGTAGGGGTGTAATGGTGCATGTATTCAAAAGAGGATTTTTTGGGAACGGAACAGAGGCGCACCAATTTCTCACACATTACGCATTAACTGAGGGACAGGAAGTGTAACTGCCTCACAATATAGTCTACTCTGTAAACAATCACTTTGGTGAGCAGGAGTCATGGCAAGCCGTAGTACCAAGGCTTCAAAGCCCTCTTCCATCTTTAAAGTCTCTTGTTTGGGAACACTTGGCCTTCGCGGTGAAATAGTGGACAACGGGGACAATATTGGACAAAAGCGGATAAGACAAAAGCAGTGTGCCACTGTGGGAGATGATGTGTTACGGGGCTCCAAGCTGGAGCTGCGATTGACTTGCAACCAGGGCAGGGTGTACCACGCTTCTCGCCCGAAGCCATCTGAGATAGGCTCCAGCATACCCGTCACCCGAATTAAGACAAGAGTTCCAGAAAATGGATGAATGGATGAGATCTTAAAAAAGCCACATTTACAAGAAATAAGTAGACAAGAAATAATACAGTGTGTAGAAGAGTGTAACGTAGTAGGAATTAAATTAGTAGACTTCAATATATTGTCAACTGCTGCCGTCCTACGACTCGCATCCCTCCATCCTGCTATTTCCAGTCCAACCTAACTGTTCCTAATGCAGCCAGGTCACATGACCCTTGTCTAAGGCCAAGCGCCAGTCCCAGACTAAATTTACTCCAGGCTAATACAGCTTCCATAAACAAACTTTATTTGGGCTCATGACACCGGGAAAAATATCATTTGTGCTCATTTTAACAACTTCCTGGTTGAAAACTCTCACACCCCCTCAAGAACACACTTGATGCTAACACACTGGAAGGATGAAGGAAGTCATGACGATATGAAGTGACGACTTCATATATACTTACATATTTACTTACATACTTACATATAAATGTAAGTAATTACGCATAATTATTAAGTCTCACAGTAACGTCACTCATGCTTTATTATATATTCAATCCTTTGCTACTCCATGTAAATATTCTCCATGTTTTGAATTGTTGGTTTTCGAGAGTTATAACTACCCGGCTAACACCGATATCTGACTTCACTGCAATCTACTGCATTTCATAAATGATTAGACAATGATTACATCGCGACCACATTAGCCTGTTCCGTGTAAGTTGTATGTTAAAATAAATCGCTCGCTAGCGAGGGGAACTACATTACTGAACTGGCCGAGAGAGTGCCATGTATGTGTCCGACTAAAGCACCCCCTTTCTCGGCCATGGCGGGTGGATATCCGGCGCTCCATAATCCCGAGCTCCGTCGCTGCTCGGAATGCACCTCGACCGCCCGTGGCAGGTGGTTAGCATCGCTCCAGAGTGTACCTTGATGTTGGCGTTTTGTAATCTAATCATTCATGTAACACAGCACATCGTAGTGAAGTCTGTTTACTGTGAATTCTAGCCACCATAGTCCACCAACAACCATTGTCATGAGGTGATACTGTATGTTTACTGTATTCAGCATACAGTATGGATGATCAGAAAGTGAGCTAACTAAAATACAGCACTCCAGGACCTTTCAACAGCTACAATCTCAGTACGGAAAAGTCAAATACAACAACAAAATGCAATTACGGACTTTCTTACAGAACTATCAGAGAGAACATCAACGACACGAGGAGCGCGAGGCCAAAACAGTGAGGTTTTTAAACCTTGAAATGACGCTTGATAAGGTTTATACATTTGTTGATGACGTTTGTTATATTGTTATGTCTATTTCATATGTATATTTGCATTTTTCTACTTTTATAAATGCTGTTACTGTGCTGGTTGTAAGTTATTTATAACAATTGTTTGTTGTTTTGCAATAAATGTCACAGTTTTTACACATTTAAAAAAAAAGGTGCTGTGAGGTAGGCTATATAACATTGAAATAATGGATGACATGTATGCACCTTACTTTATGGAAGCAAACATTTATTAGAAACCATTTAATTATCTCTTCTGCCTATGTCACAGCCAGCAAGCAGTGAAGGGTGATGATGTAATAGAAATCAAGTGGCATCCCATTTCTTATTTCTTCTTCCCCTTGGCCCAAGGTTTTAACAGGTAGGGGAAGGGGTAGGACGAAGGGGAACAGCTAAGGGGTAGAACTGGGATTCAGCCTAAGTGGTATTAAATAACAGAGAAGACCCCCCCAAAAATAAACAGTAATTAAAAAGACAAATGCTGCTAACGAAAACGATTAAAAGCAGTGTGCTCATTTCATTTTAGCGCAACAAAGTCAAATTATTAAAATGTGTCCTTTTTAAAAAGGCACACACACACACACACACAAACACACGCACACCCCCTGGCTTGCTTACATAGACGCTCTTGCTGTCCTGTAAAGCGCAATAAAGCCAAACACACACACACACGCACACAGTAAATCTCACAATAATACGTCCTCCGAGTGTACGTGTACGTGTGTGTGTGCGTCTTTTATGGGTGTTGTAAATTTGGCTGCCGGCATTGTTTTTATCAGCATATTTGCAAGCTGTTTAGCCAACGGTGCAGATGTCACTATTACGACCCTCCCAACACACACACACACAGCAAACAATACACACAAGACATTTGACACTGTAGTGTTTGTGTGCGCCTGTGTGTGTGTGTGTAATCCTCCATAGGTTCACCTGACACACACACACACACACAAATACATAACATAATCCATAAGATAAGCCTTCACGTTCTTTTCTTTTTAAGCAGATGCGTGTTCAATGTGCATGTGTGTGAAGGTCAGCTGTGTGTGCGTGCGCGTGCTTGTGTGTGTTATCTGATTGATGCTAAGAACAGTGCAGTGTTTAGAAAGAGGTCGCAACCTTTCAGCTTCCATTCAATCAGACAAGAGCAAGCGAATGCCTCCATCTTGTCAATGCACATTCACAAAACTCTGCATTAAAGATGCCAATTCATTGTTAATGAGATACCTTATTAGATATAACATTAATTTGCTTTGGTACAACACAAAAGCTACGATGTTTTGCTCAGATGCCTGAGCATATGTGACCTTCATTGGATTGATTTTAGCATCTTTTGTGTACAAAATGTAAAACACAGCAAAAATGGGGGGAAAAAGGCACAATGTAAAGAAAAAGAGTAGGAACGTCGATACTAAGGGTGTCACAAGATCTCAAGAGATCTCAAGATGTCTCGCTCAGAAAAAAAATATCTTGTGGACGCGAGGCTTGGGACAATAATAAATGAATGAATTAATCACACAAAAAATTTAAATGAACTCAGTAATTGTGCCGGCCTCAATATATTGCCATGTGCATGTGTGTCTGTTTTTTTTGTCTCTCGTCTTCAAGCAGGCAAGCAGAACATTTCAGCACCTTGGCACATTTGTTTCATAGAACAACAGCATGAACGGAGTGAGCCCTTTTGTCAGTCATACAGTCTCTTTGTTTTGGTCGATGGAGGCGAGACCGGTAGCAAAGAAACGTAGAGTGCAAAAGAGTGTAACGTAGTAGACATTACATTAGTAGGTTGCAATATATTGTCATATATTAATATTTTTTCACTGTACTTTATTTTGAAAGTACTATTAAAATCTTGTCTCGCGCATGTGCAACCAGATAAAAGTACGCGTCCCGTATTGAGTTGATAAGGGATGTCAATTATTGCCGTGAGAATGAAAAATAATGTGAATTGTGTAGTCAATTGACGACAACTTGTCACAGTCTCGGCCTATCGATGCCAGCGTGTGTGATCGCTCACCTTTGACTCGCATCGAAGTTCGACTACTCTATCATCTTTGTTTACACATTTTGCCGGGCTCTACTGCCTCTATGGCGGCAGCTAGCTGGCTGGCTAGCTATTTGTCCACGGACTCCAAATGTGACTTTTTTTTTTTTTTTTACCACAGTGAAATTTTGTCTTTAAAATTAAATTAAATTCGGAACTTGTTTTTGTCCCACAGGGACACAGACCATGGGGTACATGCTAATCTACTTTTTTAAAGTGTCACTTAACAACCTTTCTCTCTTGATACCATCATAATAATTATGTATTGTCTTCAAAACACTAGTTGTGTGTCTAAATTGTTCGACATAAACACGTAGTGTGTCCAGCTTTAAAATAGTTACGCTATCATGGGCTCTTAATATGTAGCTTGTGAACTACCAGTGGCTCGCCGGCTGATTAGTTGAGTAACTAAGCAGAGAATATTTGCTTAAACTCTTAGTATTTATTATTATGTTCAATTCAGATATGATGCATGTATCGAATGACAAATGATCACAAAATAGCACAAAGACGATGAACACACTGTTTGAATGGAGATGTGCTTTCAAAATAAAGTACATCTCCATTCACATAAACACAAATAGCTCACCTCTGGAAGTTGGATACACCTGCGCTATCATCAACCCGGACACTCAGTTTATACTGTTTTATATTAATCAGGACAGATTTATATGAGAAAAACATTTACATTGTTATTTTATTTTGTTAATTGTGTTATTTTTAACAAAAAATATATTAGCGAACAATTAATTTCCCATGTATTAGTATAACAGGCATCAAATTCAATTCAGGTTTGTGGTCAAATAGTACAATTGTTTCACACTATTAAAGGCAAAAAAAAAACAAAAGAAAAAAAACAAGTTGGGTTGGTTGGCCAACAAGTTGTCTCTTATTTAGTTTCACAGACGTTGGCAACCGTACAAGTTAATTTGCCGATTTTATTTTATTTTATTATTATTTTTGCTGCTGACAAACTTGTGCGCGACACTTCAGCCCAGTAGTAGTGGTAGTAGACAGTATGAGCTATGAGCAAATGAGCTAGTTTGCCAACCGATATTAACTACTAAAAAGGAAGAAAGGAGACAAACACCACAGAAGAAGGAACGAGAACAGTATTGGAGTTATAATGTCTAGGTTCCCAGCCTGCGATGGGTGCTTCAACGTGTGCTTAAGGGGAGTACCATAGGGCAGGGGTCACCAACGTGGTGCCCGCGGGCACCAGGTAGCCCCCCACGACCACATGAGGTGCCCACAAGCCTGCTTTTCATTCAGGTTTTCAGTTAATAATGAAAGAACAGTAGAAAGAAATGCATTCTGAAATACAAAATGTGAGTTGTGGACACCAGCATTTTGTTAATGTTCTGGTAAAACAAGCATATTCGCTTTGTTTGGGTTTAAAATAAGTTCTGAAAATAAATGTTTCAAAAATGAGTCGCTCTTGGCCATTTTCATTTTGTAAAAGTAGCTCTCACGAGAAAAAACGTTGGTGACCCCTGCCGTAGGGGGTACGTGAATAAAGATACAAAATGGCTGAACTACATCAGCGCCAAACACAGATTTACGTAATGCGCTCGAACGCCTCATGAACACAGCCGGTAGTACAGTGCAGACAAAAGGTGACAGCATGAAGTTGTTCATTGTTCTGTGTGTGTTAGATGAACAAATAAGTACGTTTGATGATGATGTTGTGCATTAAAAGTGTTTCATCTTGAAGATTTTTGAAGTTCGTTTATATTGTGTGCTCAATGAGAGCTGGTCTTCTTACGCGGTGCTGTGACTAATCAGTGCGTTTTCTGAGTTCCATGAGGCTCTCATTTGTTTGTTGACTAAATGCACTGACTGCGTTAGAAAGCCCCCAGTTTTGCACGTGTAAGTAAATTTATGCTTTCACAAATAATGTGTCTTCTTCGGGTGTTGCGGCCACTTTGTTCGGCGGTCCTTGATCACACCATGTGTGGCACATATCGAGACTTATGTGTGTGACTTTCTCCGACGCTTCACAGACAGACGTGTATTTTCTATTCTTCCTTTCACCTCGTCCTTGTTCACAAATGTTGATGCTGTGTGTAAATGTACAGAAGTTAGGTTTAATCATGTTAGCTCTGCGCTGCTGTGCATTTTCACTTGGTGCATAATCTCATGCTATACAGTATGTGCTCATAATGTACGTCCATTTGGCTCAGTCATAAGCCTCGTATTGAATTAATTTCCTTATTGATTTCTGCACATTATATGCCTTTGTTTTCATAATTATTTATAATTATTATGTTTACGTGATGAATGTGAGTGTGAATGGTTGTTTGTCTATATGTGCCCTGCGATTGGCTGGCGACCAGTCCAGGGTGTACCCCGCCTGTCGCCCAAAGTCAGCTGGGATAGGCTCCAGCATGCCCCCGCGACCCTAATGAGGAAGAAGCGGTATAGAAAATGGATGGATGGATGTTTACGTGGAACCTTAGTTGCATTGTATTGATTATTTCCATGTTGTTGCAGACCAAAGCACAGCAAAATAGCATAAAGATCACAGGTCACCACATCTTCCCACTGCTTGTCACCACTTAAATACTCAATACACATCACATATAAATAAATACACCACACAGAAGACAAAACCGCCAGGAGATATCTTACCCCTCAAAAACCCTCTCTGTTTTAAATCGGTGGCCTGTGTGAGCAGTTGAAAAATAAGACACATGATTTTTAATATAATGTCAGAAGGATTTGATACCAATGTATCGTATCAAACCGGTCTGTTTTTAAAATAGTATAAAAATATTTTGAATCATATCTTAACACGTGTATCTAGATGCATATCCAATCGTTTACCACAAAGAGATTTACATCCCTACTTATTATTGATCAAAACTTCTATCTGTCATTAATTGTGATGAATTATGTGTTAACTTTGGTCAAAAATGTGATTGATCACAATTAAATATTTTAATCAACTGGAAGCCCTAATATATACAAAATACACACACACACACACACACACTCCTGATCAAAATTTTAAGAACAGTTGAAAAATGACAAGAATTTACATTTTGCACTGTGGGATCTTATAAATGTTCTAAGTAGAGATTCAAAATGCAAAAAAATGCAATGGGAGACAGACCGAAACATTTTTTGAGAAAGCTTCTCAAAACAATATGCAGTGAAAAGACCAATACATTTGCATCGCAAAAATGCCTCCTCAAAAAAAAAAATCAGACCTCGCAATCACACGCCGTTACTTTCTCCCCAGTCGTATCACTGTGTTCCACAGCGGTCGAAGACCGTGGCGATGCGAGAGTCTCGCGTCCGCATCCACTAATGTAAACAGTGTGGATCACATGCACAACAATGGACACGATGGACACAATGATACCACGGGAGAGAAAGTCACATTGAGCGATTGTGAGGTCTGCTTTTCCGCGTTGTTGTGATGCAAATGTATTACTCTTCTGAACACATATTATTTGAAGAAGCCAAACTCTTTACTTAAGCGGCCCCACCAACTAACTGGAACTACGTTCCTCATCACCAAAATCCGACCAGAACTCATCTTACGGGATGAAGTGGGGAATAAGTCACTATTGATGCACGACACTGCTGAAGGGGATGTCATACAACCTCATGTAAAAAAAAAAAAAAAAAAAGAACTATCCCTTTAAACTGAAATAGGCTGTTCATTAGCTGATCAAAAGTTTAAGACCACAGATTTTAAAAGCCAAAATCTTAAATGTAAATGAAAATGTGTATTCAAAATCCTTTTCTGTCAGGATTCACACTGTCATGATCTCTTGATGGCAAAGGTAAAAAATGCTTTCTCTCTTTGAACGCGGTCAGATTGTTGAGCAAGGCCTCTCGCAGCGCATCATTGCTGGTGAGACTGGATGCATTAGAACAGTCATTTTAAACTTCTTCAAAGATCCTGAGGGGTATGGAACAAGAAAGTCAAGTGATAGACCCCAAAAAAATGTCACCGGCCCTGTGCCGGATGATCTGATTGGCTGTCAAGACACGGGACGCTCCTGAGCCCAAACTGATGCCGAGTGCAGTCACCTTGACAGTCCTGATGGCTTGCCACTTGAGATGTTTTCCACATGGCACAGTGGAAAGGGCTCCATCATTATCCGGGGTGCTTTTTCCTTCAATGGAACAATGGAGCTTTAGGTTGTGCAGGGGCGTCAAACTCCAGCCGGCTATGTGTAGATGTTGCAGGGGGCATCCCTCAAGCCTAAAGGCCCTCGTCTGTGTGGTAATGACTGGCTTTTTCAATAAGGCAACATTGCAGTTTACGATGCCCGCCTGATAAAGACTTCCAGAGGAATAAGGTCACCCTTTTGGACCATCCTGTATAATCGTTCTCCTGATCTAAATCCAATTGACAACATTTGAGGATGGACGGCAAGGGAAGTTTACAATCATGGACATCAGTACCAGACAATGGATGCACCTCCATGAAGCCATCTTCACCACCTGGAGCAACATTCCCACTAGACTCCTGGAAACACTGGCATCAAGCATACCCATACCCAATTTTGAGGTAATTAACAAGAATGGCGCAGCTACTCATTAATGAGTTCTTTTTGGAAAATTGTACTTCTATTTTAGGGGGGTAATGGTTGTTTGCAATGAATTGCTTACTCCAATTTTTTTTTGTCTCACTCCCATTTCTTCTTTTTGCATTTTGAAGCTCTACTTACAACCTCCTTAAGATCAGTGCAAAATGTAAATACTTTTCAACTGGTCTTACAATTTTGGAGTGTCTATATAGTTTCACACACACACACACACACCTACAGTATGATACACACACTTTGATTTTTCAAGACGCAGACAGCCCTGCACTAAAGTTTGTAAGTCCCTAAAGTCTGGACACATAGGCAAAGCGCATAAATTATACAATTATAATAAAAAAAAACATTTGTTCATTTCTCATATAGAATATAAATAAATAATCCTTTTAATCTAATGCAATACATTTAGCATTTATATTTATTTATTCATTTATTTCTTAGATTATTTTTCAATTCAACGTATTTATTTCATTTTTAAAAAGTATCCATGTGGTCAGGGTCTAGATATCAAGAAATCAATGCAATTTTTTTTCCATCTTTAATGACAAACTTTTGCAGCTGATCTTCACTTTGTCTGAGTCAACACTTTTTTGCCCCCCTCCTCGCCTCGTCTTCGCACTCTTTCTTCTCTCTCCTGCTCTTTGAAGCTCTCCTTTGGCCCCCGCGGCCCCAGCCAATTACGCTCTGTTTGTCCACCCGTTTTCAATAAAAATGCTCCTTGCATCCCCCCCCCCCACCACCACCATTCCTTCCCACTCCTCCTCCTCCTGCCGCTCTCCTTTTTCATTTTTAATTAACTTCTTTTGTAACTTGAAAGCACCCCCCCCCACACACACACTCCTCTACACTGCCTCTTGTACACACACACACACACACACACACACACGTGTAAGTGGAGGTTAAACACACTATTTACATATCAGTTACAAGCAAATAAATGATTAATGAGGGCGCAGATTAGCGGCGAGGCAGCTACCTTAGTTTAGCTTGTCAATAATTTTTATTGATATTTTGAGGCAATTTCTTTCTTCTTTTTTTTTAACATGCCTCTTGCTTCTTCGCAAGTCGTGCCAGATGCCAGCTTCCAGCCAGATAGATGTGAAGGAGAGTTATGACATAGGACAAACTCAGGGGCTTGATCAGTGAATCAAGTCAAATTTATTAGCTTAATTTTATTAACTTTGATTATTTTCTTTCTTAAAATGACTGGCTCGTATTTACTTTATACACATTGTCATTCTGTGATGCCATTCATCAGTTTAACAGTGCAGTCGATCCCCACCAATTCATGGCTCGGCATTCACCCGCATATTCTTTTCCCTGCTTTAAGTTGTAAATACAGCGGAACCTTGGTTAGCATGAGCGTACATTTCCCGGTTAAAGTACAATATGTCGCTTGTATGTCATGTTAACACGCTACACCGAGTCTACTCGTGTTCATAACATACTTTTATCACAAAACGTCCCCATTAGCAGCCAATTAGCACCAAAAGTGAAACCAAAAGTCAGCTGTTGACTCTGTAGTTCTTTGGTAACTAACAGTTACGCCACAATCCTCTGCTTTTCTTATTGATCAGAGCTGCAAAATAACCCCCACTGGTGTCAACCAAAGTTGCAAGTGCCAGCACTTTGATAAAGAAAGTGAGAAACACGACTGAAATGAAAAAATAATTCGTAGCAAAACACGAAGGTGGGGTCCGTGTGGATCACTGCTTGTCCCTTCTGCCTCATAGCCGTGTTAGTCAAAAATCAAGTCTTCACTGAAGGTAGAAATGACGTTAAATGTTCATTTATCCCTTTTGTTTGTCATTTTTATCTTTTCTGCATGTAAAACTATTTGTGAAAGTATTTAAAAATGTGTTTTGTGTTATCATTTTTGGCTGCCTGGAACGGATTAACTGGATTTACATGATGCTAACCGAGGTTCCACTGTAAATTCATTTTTTACGGTAACTTCAATAGAAAGTGGTTTGATGATGCTATCTGTATGGGCGCTGTCTGAAAAATACGCTTTGACAAGACGTGATGTTGTGTAACCGCACGATAAGTACAACACTGTATAATGTACGCTTGTAGTTGTTACTTCATGTGTAAAACTGAATTTAAAATGCAATTAATCACCGTGAGAGATATTATTGGGAGCTACTTGACGTTCTTCCTTTATTAAACAAACTAAATAGCCTTTTTTTTTTCTTATTTACACGACAGCACGTCATTTCTGTCTCTACATGGTCGCATTTACAATTCCTCATCTGCTCTCTGTATTGTGGACAGACAAGCAATAGCATTCATGAAGAGACGTGACTATATTTTGAGTTTTTGGATCATTTTCAAGTCTTTTTATTGCTTTCTATTTTGAAGGTTTATGAAATGTACCGGTCATGTGGAGGTGCGATCACGATGCAGTTCCTATACACTGCACGTGTATATGTATGCGCGTGCGTGCTTGTATCGGTGTATC
This sequence comes from Dunckerocampus dactyliophorus, assembly GCF_027744805.1. Classification (NCBI taxonomy): domain Eukaryota; kingdom Metazoa; phylum Chordata; class Actinopteri; order Syngnathiformes; family Syngnathidae; genus Dunckerocampus; species Dunckerocampus dactyliophorus. The sequence continues at coordinate 13,096,916 of NC_072833.1, forward strand.
AATTTTCAGTCCAAAAGCTAACCCCCCTCAGATGAGGTCAGGAAGTCATTTAAATAAACAGGCGTGTGACCACTGAGGATTTTACCAACACAAAAACGGAGCGTGGACATTGACGGCATTCTAAAGCATTTTGTACTCGCTGAGGCTGACCCTCATCTTTGAGGGGAGTGCACTGATTTATAGGCGACACCAATAAGTCAAACATGGAGGAAGACACACACACACACACGCACGTATGCACGTGCACACTTACACACACAGAAGAAAAGCAAAACAAGCAGGAAGTTACCAAGTGAAAGGAGGCGGCCACATTGTTCACTGTGAGGAGAAAATTACAGTGGACGTGATGCTTCCATGACAAGCTATCTCTCACACACACATAACACACACACACACACACACACACACACACACACACACAGGTAATAAACGTGTGTCTTCATCAAGACAACAACAACAACACATTTGTCTTCATGCTGTCACCAACCATGGTGGCGAGAAAACAATAGAAACTAAAGAAATAAATAAATGAGGGGGGTGGACTGTCACATTTAACGCACACACACACACACGCACACACACGCTGTCGGTCCATAAACGTCTCAGTCAGTTTAACCACTGTTATTATTGTAATCATAATGACATGTTTTTAAATGGATTATTATACGTTTTCATTAATAACACCATGTCTTTTTCTTGACAAGATCAAACACACATACACACACACACATATTTATAAATAAATAAAAATCATGAAACAAAAAGTCTGTCAGAAAACACACACACAGACACACACTCCGTCATGTGTGCACTCGTTAATTAAAGTTGTGTTAATGACACGCTGTCTGCTAGAGGACACACATGTGGCGCATGCACGCAAACACACATGCACGCACACACATCTTGTCGTGTTTTTAATTGATTTCGCCTGCAATTACTTTGTAACAACGCTGGAGTGGAGGGCGCTCGCTCGTTTTGAAGATGTTTTCATTAATAACAAGTTGTCTTTATGACACCCATCACCTGTCATCCCGCCGCTGCCCTCGCCTTACCCTCACTTGGCCCCGCCCACTCATTCTCCTTTCATCTCTCCCGTTGACCCCCGCCCAACACACAAACATAACTGTAAATCTGTTGCTTGTTTTATTTTGTGTGTGTGTTTGAACGTCCTTTGGCCCGGAGCACACACTCTTGCCGTACTGTCACAATGAATACAAAGACAAGTCCAGGTAAAAATGACAAGACGGGAAAAGAAGACGTGTAGGAAGATGAAGAATTGAAGTGAGGAGAACATCGCTGTATGTCTGTGGGCGGGAGGGACAGCAGTGGGCGGGGCGTAAACAGAAAGAAGGGATTTGTTGGTGGAGAGGCCGGAGGTGAAAGGAGGAAGAAGAGTGATGGAGAGATTACCTGGTGGACGAGAGGAAAAGCTGTTGTGACACTCCCTAATGTTATTTCTAAACCAATCTGCTAAGTGCACCTAAGAGTGTGTGTGTATGTGTGTGTGTGTGTGTGTGTGTTTGTTTGCAGGCATCAAATAATCTTGTTGCCGTCGACAACATACCTCCTCCCCCTCCTGTCACCTCATGCCAAACATGCCCACATCCTATCCGCCATGTTTCATTTGTTCTTTTCATACTTTGTGCGTCAAAACGTCGCCTCCACCACTGACAGGCTCCCTCTAGCGGTCGTGTGAATGTGTCATTGCCTTTTAAAGTTTGAAAGTGTTCTACTGTGTCACTAAGTGCACTAAGTATACTGTGTCCACTGTGCACTAGGGTGGGAATCTCAGGGTACCTCAATACCTATAATACCATTTGCAATACATGGCTCACGATAACGATAATATCTCGACGCGGCGATAGGGTGAAACAAAAACAAGCAAAAATAATCAATGTAATAGTTTGTAGTTTGCAGCGTAATTGAACCAGAGTATAAACATCAATTGTGTAAAAACAACTGCCATGTTTTAGTGAAACATAAATTGAACCTGTTTCACTTTTTAAGTGTCTGACAAACAGTAACACTATTTTTAACTTATTCCGAAAACTACTCAAGTAGATCGAATCTACTTAGTAGAACCATAACAAAAATAAATATTACGGCTGAATCCCAATTCCACAACGTACCCCTTATCTTAGCCCTTACCCTTAGGTTTTGCGCGTTCACGAGAATCAAGTGGTGTCCCAATTCTCCCTAAATCAAAAGGTAAGGGGAAAGTGCATTGGCAGGGGGAGACCGAGGCCAAAACAGGGAGGTTTTTAAACCTTCAAATAATGCTTGATAAGTTTGTTGATGTTCATAAAGTTTGTTACATTGTTTTTTATATTTTATATGTACTGCATATTAGATACATTTTCTATTTTTATAAAATGTTGTTACTGTGGTGGTTGTAAGTGGTTATTTGAGTTATTTGTAGTTTTGCAATAAATGTCACAGTTTGCAAAAATGTGTTCCTTTTATTAAAAAGAGGTGTTGTGAGGTAGACTATATAACATTGAAATAATGTAGACATGTATGCACCTTCTTTATGGTAGGAAACATTTATTATGAACAATTTAATTATCTCATTTGCCGATGTCACAGCCAGAAAGCGATGAAGGTTGATGACATCATGAGAATTAGGGATGTCCCAGACCCCTTTTTTTGGCGTCCCTTTCTGATACTTTTTTTTTTTTTTTTTTAGTCTTGGCGATCCAATCCTGTACCGATCCCTTTTTTTTTTATAATAAGCTTTTGCTATGAACATGAATTTGTGGAATTGAATATGGTTATAAAAATAACTCTTCAAAGCATTCAAAATGTTGCAACCAAAGTATTGCTGAATTAATTATTATTTTTTATTACACAGCATGACCAACCTCTGAGTCAGGCCCCTAATCCAATAAAAGACAATCAAATAAAAGTGGAAAAAATTGCCATGCAAAATACCTTTAGGGTAGGACTAATCATTTGACGTGGTTATAGATCAATTTGTGGTGTGATTACAATATATGACTTTTTTTAAACAAACTCTCTTCAACGCAATGGTAATTAACAGTAAAAAATATTATTGACGGTCCCTAGTATGAACAACCAGCGGTTATAGCGGCACTTCCTGTGCAAGCTCCCCACACCATGACACAGCAGTCTGGGCAAAGTTGGAGGGAACTACCGCTGTAGCTATGGTGCCGAATAGCCAACGCCCAACGTGAAACTAACTTCACCAGGGTACACCGCGGACACGTCTGCATGGTGGTGTTGAACGCATTGTGTTCTGCGTCCTGATTCATATCCTGTAACATATCCTGTTCAAATCCAAACATGTCCTGTAAACAAAAAATATATATAATGAGCGAAAACAACAACAACAAAAAAATACTAATATTAAAAAAATCAACTTCAACTACACGGATTTCACTGGTATTTTTTGGAACCTAACCCCCGCATTAAACGAGGGAACACTGTATTCACTCTCTCCTCAGTCACACACTGGTGATGGTAATCTACATCTGCAGCCTCCGCTGCCCTGGGGTAGACTGACAGAAACATGGCTGCCAATTTGCGCCTACGCCCCCTCCAGTCACCACCAAACATTCATACAATAGTGTGGGCAGCACTGGAGGCGAAGTGGGTGAAGTGTCTTGCCCATGGACACAGTGACAGGCTGGAGGGAGCACGTATCAAACCACCAAACTGAACGACCTGCTCTTCATCCTAAGCCAATGCCCCCTCATTGGTGTATTTGAGCTTACACTTTTGTTGACTTAGACGGTGTTTCAGGTAGGAGGACATGCGGCTATGCATGAGCAGTCCGCTGGAGAAACACTTCCCCATGCATGCAAGCGTTCCTTTTCCTCACGACAGCATTTCATTCACACCAAGTCAATTTCTGCGAGATTCCATGTCTAACAGTAGATTCCGTTTTTATTGGCCTATTCCGCGATTCTGTCCAAGATTTTGTTAACGCAGAAATCATACGGCCCTAGGCAACCCTACTTGTAGAGAAAGTAGTCCTTTCCCTTCCATTACGTAGGCTAGATGTCAACTATTGAGTGTGGTGGGTGTCCAGCACTGCACGCTCACCATTTTGGCCATTTTGAGTGCAACATCTGGGTACTGACAGTACACCGCAATACTGCTGTACTACTCAGTGTGAACGCACTCATGCACTCAAAAGAGTGTAAGTGCAGAAGTGAGCAAATTGAGACACAGGGCTTACATCATAACTACAATTTCAATGTTTAGAGGAGCCCACATAGCATCGTAGCATCTTCTGACATTGGTAGAAGCCTTTGTGAAATATTATACACACGCACAGTGACCTGTCGCTCCCCTCTAGCAGTTTTGTGCAGGCCACGCCCACTGGTTGGAAGCACGATGCAGAGCGTCCCCTCTCATGTCTCGTCCTCAATGTGGTGATGTCGGGCTGAGCCTAAATTTCACCTTATAGGAGACAACACTATGCTAAAGTGTCTAACTGCTTTAATGTGACCATTTAGTTCCTGAAAGTGTGTCCCTGTAGCGCTAAAGTACACACACACAAACACACACACACACACACACAAAGAGCGAGAGAGAGGATCAGTTTTCCTTGGTGACGGAGGATTGCATTTCTTTCTTTGATCTTCACCTCCCTCCATGATCCCTCGCTCTAGTGTCTCATCGACAGCACAGTCAAAGAAAGAGAGCGTCCCTCTCCCACAATGTATGAAAACACAGTAGATGTTTGTTTTAGACACCAGGGCTGCCCTTATAACGTACTTCCACGCATCCACTGAACACTAAGTTTATTTTTTATTAATCTGCTTCAATCAAACAAACATGGCAAAGAAGCCGAAGAATATATCGTAGGGTTGTGGCAGAACGGCATCGTCATGGTTTGGTTTTAAGGTGACGTTTTGGTTCATGGGTACAGTTAGAGAACAAGCACAACTTTTTTCTCATAAAATGTCTTAAAAAATTCATCGTTTTCCATACAATTTCAACTATCGTTTAAAAGTATGACTTTTTCCTCATAGGAGTACACTTCTCGTAAAATTATTATGACCTTTTCTTCATAGTAAAATGACTTTCACCTTGTAATTGCAATCATTTATTGAAAAATGCTGATTTTTTCCCCCTCAATATTCTGACTATTTTCCTCATAAAAACTTTTTTCTTGTAAAATCGTGACTTTCACCTTATAAAATTGCAAACATTTTTTGAAAAATGTTATATTTTTTCCTAATATTACAAAAGTTTTCCCTCATAAAATTCGTACTTTTCCCTTATAGAAGTCCAACTTCAGTTCAGCTTTTTTTATTTTTTTGACATGAAGTTGCATGACATCCCCGTCAGCAGTGTACCACATCAACGGTGACTTGGTACCACGAGTCCAGTTCTGGTCGCATTTCCATGATGAGGAACGTAGTTCCGCTTAGTTGCTGGGTCATTTAAGTCAGTGGTCCCCAACCCACGGGTCATTTGGTACCGGGCCGCACAGAAAGAAAAAATAATTTCCATTATTTCATTTTTTTATATATTTTATTTTGAAAAGTGGCCGGATTCTCTCTGTTACATCCGTCTCACTTGACGCATGTCCATTGTGCGTGTGCTAACTTTATCTCATGCCGCACAGATAGACTACTACTGTATTTTTACCATTTTTCTTTCACCTCATATTTGGTGTCAAATGCTGATACTATGTGGGAATGCATAAAGGTAAGTTTTGATGACTTATTGACTGCTAATGTGCACACACGTCACACAGCGATGTAATAATCTCTCTGGAAAAACTTGGCTGGAACTTGAACTGGTGGATGGTGGGTCGGCATTCATGTTGTGCTTTTAATTTGATGTTATTAATGTCTTAGTTTTACACAATACATAATAAATAAGATAAATTAGATCGCTATAATGTACGAACACCCCCCTCACGCCCACCCTGGTCTGCGGGAGATTTGTGGGAACACAAGCCAGTCCGTGGGTCAAAAAAGGTTGGGGACCACTGATTTAAGTAACTAGTAAACATCAGGCCTCACAAAACGCTCTGTGTTATATTTGTCTCCCGCCATATTCCTGCACACTGTCGCTTATCCATTCTTGTGTATGTGACAAAGACGCTCATCTAACTTCATGTCCAAAAATACAAACTCTCTCTTTAAGCCACCAAAACAGGACCTACGACCAAAAGGACGTTGCCAGTCGACCATGAAGCTCAGGGATGACCAAATGCTTTATACTGAAGGGTGTAGGGGCACATTTGATACAGTGAGATCAAATGTCATCCAATGTGTGTCAATATATGGTAAACTATCTGAACAAAGCATCTTAGCTTTGTGTTATAGTCAACAAAGCAAATTAGTGTCATATCTAATAATCATTCAATTTTTACAATAGGCCAAGGGCCAATAAAAAACCAACTGTGGGCCAAAAGTAGACTCAGCGGCCGCACTGTGAACACGCCTGATTGATGATTGAGCGCTATTACACCAGGCACAAGAGGGCAAAACACTGATTGGAGACACTGACGACAAACACACAAGCTAGATTAACCCATGTGACGACTGATAGCGCCGTAACTGCTGGACACACACTCACACACACATCTCAGCCACAAGGCAAAGTGTGTGTGTGTGTGTGTACATATGTGTGAATGGATAGTGACTGACAGGAGTAGGGGGGGGTTGCTGATGTCAAAGTGTTATTCTGGGCTCTTCTTATCGCGAAAGGCTGTTAAAGTGCACGTACACAATACACACACATGCACGCACACAAAACACATGCACACACAAACACACTTGTCCTGAATATGGGGGTCTTAATGTTTGCAGCGAGGAAAGTGCTCAGCTTTGGTTTGCCCGCGCACGCACACACACACACACACACACACACACACGCGCAAAACACACAGGCTCAGTGGACGCATGTGCACTCTCTTTGAACTCCTTTCATGAGTTTGGTGTTTTTCATTCTTTGACATGGAGCATTAGGTTGTTTTAGTTGCACGCTCGCACACACACACACACACACACACTGAGTGAGGCTATAGGTCACATGAGCATTCAGTTTTAAATGCGCGTATTTTACTTCTCAGCACCAAACAGTTTTTTCCTGTATCAACCAATAATGTAAGAGCCTGATTCCCTTTTAAATGATCGTCGGACTTCCTGTTTCTGCAACACTGCTCTCACTTAACTTTGCAAGACAACTTTGGAGAAGTTTGAATTAAGATGATCAGGACAAGAACGACAAAAATAATTACAAAAGGTGCACCTGTGCAGGTGGTCCTTCTAGCAGTGTGTGCACGTAAATGCACGCTGAGAAGATGAAGCCCAGTGAGAGTTCATCTTTTTTTTTATTTACTTTGAGTTTTTTGTCCGTTATTTTCCCAGCATCTTACTTCGAAGGGAGGGGTTGGGGAGGGCCATTAGAGGAATGTCAATATGATTGGAGAGAGGAGTGTGTGTGAGTGCCTGTGTGTGTGTGTGTGTGTGTGTTGAACAACAATGACTCTCCAGCAGTGTTGTTGCATGAGCATTCACGATTCATTATTCCCTCTGACATGGACTGCTGTGTGTGTGTGTGTGTGTGTGTGTGTGTGTGTGTGTGTGTATGTAGGTGTGTGTGCGTGTGTGTGTGTGAGAGTGCACTCGATGGGACAAAGATGGAAGTGCAGGATTAACAAGGGCAAATGAAAAGAGTAACAATCAGGCCGTTTCATGTTGTGTAGTTTTAAGCAGTCGTCGGTGGTTGATGACATCACAAGCGTGCTAAAGAGCAAAGTGGACATTCGAGGTGAACTTTGGAGCCACTGACCTGGCGCTGGTGCAGTCCTGGTAGAGTGTCTCGAAGTCCTTCCTGGAGATAAGCTTGCATCGGTTGACGCCGGGCTGGATGGCGCCGAGTCCCCGCAGCACGCGCACCTGCTCCACGGTGCAGACCACCGGCGTGATGTCGAGTCTCTTGAGTTTAGTGTAGACTGTGTGCAGGCCGCCCACCAGGTGCTTGAGGAAGAGGTCGAACACCTGCGGCAGGCAGATGAGCTCCTCCTGGCCGTGCACGCTGAAGCTGGCCACCTTGACGCCGTGCACCTCCACCAGCTTGCACTCGCCGGAGGAGCTCTGAGTCAATGCGGGCGCGCCGGAGGTCAGCGATCCCAGCGCGGACACCAGCGGGCCGGCCGCGCCGTTGCCCAAGCCGACCAGCGCGCCTCCCTGTGCGGGCAAGAAGCCGCCGAGCATGGTGCCGCTGAGCCGCGGGGACAGCGAGTGGGGGTTACCGTGAGCCGGACTGGAGGTCCCGCTGGCCTCCGCAGGAGCCGAGCGATACAACGTGGCCGGAGCGGGGGCGCCCGAGCCCGCCGGGAGGAGTGAGGGGGAGCCAGGCAGCGACATGAAGGGATGGACGCTCTTCTGCGCGCACTTTGCTACGTGGGGGGGAAACGCTTCTTTGTCCAATTTTTACGCGTTGTCCTTCAGTCCACGTTGTTGTCCTCCTTACAGTCCACCGTCGTCCCCACAGAGTCCACTGTCCTGTCTGTGCGTAAAATCCACTTGAACACACTCCAGGTCTGTCCGAGTCCTGGCCCCGCCCCCAACATTGAGATACACCAATCAGAGGAGAGAGTGTGCCGCCTGGCCGCTGTGATTGGTCATTAGAGAAGGAGGGCTGGATTTTGACCGAAAGCCTAACTTTTAGCAACTTTATGCTTCAAAAGTTTGAATTTGAACATTCATGACTTTTTCTACCGGTTTATTTCACTGCTGGTGCACAAGGCCCACTGCACCTCTGGTGGCCACAAGTGAATAGCCCTGACCTCTGACCCTGCTGAAGGTTAGAAAGAAAGCAAAGTTTAGGAGGCAGCGGAAGACAGATTAAAAGAAGCAATTACACGTCAATGGGATTGTGCCGTGTGGATTACAGACTGCCTGCTTTTTGTAATCCTGTGTAATCCCATTACACTGAGACGCTCGCTCAATGAAACCAGGACCAAGAGAGACTGCACCACCTCACAGAGGGGACGACGACAGAGACGAGTTTGTCCCTCAGGACCACCAACAAAGACTTGCAGCAAGAGGAGACGAGAGGACAAAAAGTAGAAAAACTTGCCATCAAAATGACTCTTCAACCCACGGCAGTTTCTAAGAAGGTTCTAAAGGCCTCAACCATTCAGGTCTTCATTGTGTTAATATTAACACATGGCACACACACACACACACACACAGCTGTCACTAGAGGCCATCAAGATTTATTTAGCTTTTATTTAAACAAGCTTCAAGTCAAACCATCCATCTTGCTCTCACACAGCCTCCAGCCTTCATTAACATGCGTGTGTGTGTGTGTGTGTGATCATCCCCGGCACCCCCAGCCATGACAGTGATGTCGCTTTAATAATCATCTAACCACAACAACCTGCTCTAACTGTAATATATTACTCACAACAATGACAACGTATAGTGGCTAAACGCTAGCATACGAACACTAACAATTGTTGTCTCAGTTGGCACGCTTCTTTACTTCCACTGAGTCTTGTCAATGCAATTCTTCACTTTATTGTCATTGTCATCATGAATAAGAACACAAATGTTATTCGAGCATCATACACTGCACAGTAATGATAAAACAAAGTGGAGCACAACTGTCAAAATTCACACACTCAGAAACTAAGTGCACACTGTACACTATACTCAGCGGCGGCTCAAGCGATGGGCCATGTGGGCAATTGCCACAGCGTCGGTACGCCCAGGGTGCCATTCAAGCCAGAAGTGACAGAAGTACTTGAGCATAACATGCTAGTATGTTAGCATCATTTACAACATCTGTCTGGATACGTTCATTCATTTCAAAGAGACGCTTCAGGAACCTTCCGGCTGCCTTCCGTCGTCACAAATGCGTTCATTTGATGTACGAGGACAATATGACTGCCATCACGCTCCTCGTGATGGTTCCATCCGCTCCGTCCTCCACCTCTCCTTCTCGCTTTGCCCTTCATCCTCCTCCTCTTCATCAGCCGCTACATAAAAGCTGCTCATCCAGAAAAAAGACACTTGGAGGAGGAGCGCGTCAGGATGGAATGATTAAGGAATGGCAAGATGAAGGATCCCAAAAACTCTCCTGGCTGAGCTCAGAACCCCTCAGGGAGGTCAGACCAGTTTCAAACAGGTTCTACAAAATATCAAAGACTGATCCAGATAACAGTATCATTCCGGATACTATGATCCACAATATGAAAAAATAGGGGACCTTTGGAATTTTCTTCATAGGAAGACAACAAATGAAGCTATACAGTAAAGATGCAACAAACACCATGTAATATAGCCAAGGAACTGTGGAATCTGGAGTGTGCCAACGGATTTGTTGTATCTTCAAAAGCTATGGGGCTAGATCCAGAAAAAAACTGCCATTACGCAAAATGTGACTTTTGTGAATAACAACTGAACTAATATTGATCTCATTATGAATCCAATTGCTGTTTTCATGGTCAAATAATCTAAATATGTAGACAAAATAAATGTAGGACTAATATATATGGTGTAAATCACAATATGGGGGGAACTATGGCGGTTGGCGGAGGTCTGTGCTCTCTGAGTGCTTTTCTAGTTTGTCTTTGAAGTCAACTAACAAGGCTAGCTAGAAGATCAAGGCTGTGTTTCAATTCATACACTTTTACACTTGCACTTTAATAAGTGCATAATGTGTGTACATCATTTGTGAGTGTGCGAAAATTGACAGTGTAGTGCAGGCACTTGCGAAAAAGGACAATCACAATATTTACCCGCTTCCTGTTCATAATCTTCTCTCCTTTTTAATTACGAATTGCAACCACTCAAGTTAGTCCCTCCCCTTCCGCTACATAGCCAAGATGGTGATCGAGGGTCGTGCTGTATGTGTCCATCGCTGCACACTCACTATTTGGGGTGTTTTGAATGCGATACATCGCGCCAGTGTTCCTATTTGTGCAGAAGCACCATGGAGGGTCACCACTAAGGAGCTCAAGAGGACGTTTGAACACGTTTATTTCATTATTCACGTCTAATCAGTGCCATCCATCACTGTGACAGCCCCCTAGTGGCAGCCAGCTGTCACCACGTCCCGCTGAGCTAGGTTTGGGTCGCACGGGTCCAACTAGCATGCACAATCGATAGTCACTGGGGAAGGACGGATGAGGGGAATGATGTTGTATTGGGAAGTCACATGCCATTTGTTGACCAATCAGGAGGCTGCAATGTGGGTACAACATCATCAGTGTTATTTTGGTAGCCCTGCGTAACGAGGCTTGATTAAAGTTAATCTGGACTGTCTTTGTTTGAAGAGTCCTAAAAGTCAGCATGAGACGGCAATAAATACCCTTCGGCCCTCCCCGGTGCGGCCCCCAACCTCCAGCGGGGTTCAGCGAGGAAGCGGCACGATAAGAGTGGAAGACGTCCACAAATTAGACTTGGAAAACTTTTATTGATCTGAGCGCCAGATGGAATTAGAGACTGAGAGAGGACGCTTTGAAGAGGAGTTTCAGTGTCGCTATCGTAAGACGCTATAATCCATCATATCTGCCAATCAAATTAGCATGTGTACACATGGTGTCACATGCACGCTCTGAGGCCAAAGCAGTAGTGCTAGCTTAATTAGCGTTCTAATTAATAAGCCAGCAGACGTGTTAAATCATATTCATTCCAACATTAATGAAGCAATAAAAGACTTTGAACGAGATATCACTCCAACACGCAGCCATCGCCCTTTAAATCTGTGTATTAATTAACGTGCACGTGGATGTGCGCGTCATCAAGGCCCGACAGCTGCGATAAGGCAAGCGAGGAAGGGGGGGGATCAACATGGATGCCATTGAGGGAAAACAGAGAGAAAGCGCGGGAGTTCCTCCTTAGCAGATAACGTCCTCGTTGGCTTCTCAAACTTTTTGGGGCAGCTTGAAAGCGGCCCCAGTGGCATTTCAGGAAAACGATGGCGGCGTCCTCAGAGCCTTGCCGTGAGTTATTGGCCATGTCCGCCCAGCAAGGTCGTACCGGGACCCCGCGAGGCCTCCGCCAAGGTGAGCTCAATAAAACACTGGAAGGTGAAACCTGCCGCAGGTGACGCCGTAAAGCTTCCCTTATCGCCCGGCGGCCCTGCCCCGTGCTTCTGTTGCCATAACGACCACGATGGAAGGCTGGTGGTGGGGAGTGTAATTCTCGACCTTTATGGCCCCCCCACCCCCGACACAGACGCGAGGAGCGGGCACAACCACAACAATGTTTGTTAGCATCGCTAGGCTCTTTAACACACAAAATTAGCACATCACAAACAGTAATCCCGCATTGATTCATCTATTCCTTTCATGTGGGACATTGCCATAACTGTGTGCGTCCCGCCTCTGTTACGGCTCAAAAGAAGGAGCGTTAGCTACCAACTGGAGAGCCCGAGCATTGGAGGACACATCTTACTACATTGGAACACAGGAGGGCACCACTGAGAAGTGATGCAATGTGCACACAAAGACACACAGCAGTACAGGGTGATGGAGGGTGAAGAGATGAGAAGATCAATCATGAGCTGTCAACACTAACTAATAGAGTACACAGCAACATATTCTCACACACACACACACACAAACACACTTTAATTGCTTTTAGGGTCAAAAGAAACACAATCAAGCGCCGTAACATGACAACAATGACAGTCATCTCCATGCAGACAAAGAAATGCTTGGCCAACAAAACCCTCATCAAGTGACAGCCGAGATAGGAAACATCACACATGCATGATTTTATTATGTAAAAAAAAAAAAAATGAAATAAAGATTATAAATTCATTTGGATTTGATCCCCGAGCAAGCAGCAAACATTCTGACCCCCACAGACCGGTTGCGTGTCCATGAAGAACACAAATGAGTCCTGTCCCTTTAAGAAAGTACTGCCCATCTCAATTCTTTAGATGGCTAAAAGAGAGACACCTGTCACGGAAACAGTCTATTACAGGGGTGCCCATTACGTTGAGTTTGGGTCAATTGCGTAAACGTCACGTTTGTCCTGATTCGCTCTTGCCTCCCCCCGTGGCTTTTCAAGCTTCACACGGACATGCGACTTTCATCTTTATTATTCTGATTACGGACAAACTAACTCAGCGGTAAGATTCTTATATCTATAACAAAAGTTATGTGTTCACTTGTAGCGGCTAGTTATGTAGAAAAAAAGTGTATTGTTTGATAGCTTTGCTTTGGAATCATGAACTCCACTACAGAAATCAGTAATACACATCCGCTTCTTAAACTATTATTTCATGACGAAATGGAAAATGGGCCCATTGCTGAAACCTTTTCAATATGTTGCCTTGACTTCAGTTGCATTGTCTTTTGCATAAACATTTTCAATTATTGTATATCGGTAATGTTTGATAGCAAATGCTAACTGGATGTAATACGAACTGTGTCTCCTAATGAACGTTAGGTAGCTATTTTGACTGACATATTAGCAGTACTCAGGCTATGTACACAACTATTTAGGAATTATGTGTAATTATCTTTATTGCCATATTGAATATAATTATGATATCAGTTACTTTGCTTACCTGTAAACTTTGAAAATGTGAATGTGAAATACTAATCATTCATATTTAGATAGTATTTGAAAGTTTACCAGTTAGATTTTCTTTACATGATATGGACTTGGTCATTTTAAAAGTCGCTCTCAGGTTGAAAAAGTGTGAGCACCCCTGGTCTATTACATTTAAACTCCTCCACCGTGTGCAAGACTAAGGAGCTCTCCTCAGGGATGGGCTTGTAGACCTGCACGAGACTGGAGTAGAATACAAGACCATCAGCAAAGCAATAGTTGAACAACATGCCTCCTACACAGCACCGCAGAGAGGTCAGAAGAGGAACCGCACTCCCTCGAGTGACGTCTCAATTGAAATCATGACGCAAGTGTTTTGTGGTGTCACGTTGTTGTCGTTTGTGTGTGTGTGTGTGAAGTGAAAGCGAGAAATCACATTAAAAGCAGAGAAGATATTGACTCTTAAACAGGAAACGACATCAGCACTCCTCTGACCTGCTGGAGGATCCATTACCGCCGTGTGTGTGTGTGTGTGTGTGTGTGCGTGCGTGTCTGTTGACCTTTCCCAGTGTTAGCCAGTCTGAGCCATCACAGGAGGTATTAATGCACTAATCACATTAAACAGAGAATCATTAATCATCTCCGCCCAGCGCTGTCACCGCCACGCAACGCCTAATCAACTCTATTGTTTACAGACACACACGCGCGCGCACGCTGGCATTAGCTTGGCACGCACGCACGCACACAGATGGGTTTTCCAGGAAAAAGTACCTCTAAGTGTCCCATTTTCTTCAGTTACATAGCATGTTGCTAAAGTGTGTTATTTTTTTTAATACTGCCGTTTTTAAATCACGTGTGTAACAACCTCTCTCTCGCTTTCTCTCTCCATCACCCTTCAACTTTCATCCTCTTCACTCCGCGGGCCCGCTGACTCAGCAAAGGCGTCATTAACAAGCACGCTAAAAGGCAAAGATATGCGCACACACACACACACACTTTGCATCTTTAATGATCCCCCCCCCCCCCCACACACACACACAGAGCTGAAAGTGGCACAGTGCTGAACGAAGCTAAAAACACCCCAAAGTTCAACTGAACGGCGACTCTCAGTGGTCACTGTGCACTTTGATTGAAAGCAAAAAAAAAGTAAGCGTTCACAAGGAGTATGGAGTTCCAGTTACGCTGGATGTGTTTGGACACTGCAGGTGGAAGGCTGCTCTACAAACCAGAAAAGGTAGGTTTTGTAGTATTTAATATTAGGTTTTAGTTTATTTATGCTTTGGAATGGCAAAAAAATAAGAGGAAAACATTCTGATTCTTTGTTTGTGAAGGCTCTCATTAATCCAGGAATTCTCCATTGCAAATGTGTTTTATTTGGTCAACTGGATAAATAATTGATTCTCTCTGTTGTTGCAGGTGTGCAGGATCATAATGGCCTGCTGCGTTTTGCATAACATCGCAATGAAACGTGATGTGTCTATTGCGCACGTAGCACCCCCAGATAACGACATGCGCCCCCAGCCACGTCTTGAGCCAGAGCACGGGGCTGCTGTATTAATTAGGCAGCGTCTAATCAATCAAATGTAACCACAGAAAAAATAAATTGTCACACACAAACTATGTATTTTGACTTTATTTTTCCATCATGATTGTGTAAATGTTTTGTAGAGTTTCCAAAATGGTTTGGAGTGTAGTGGCAATTTGAGAAAGTGAGTGTGCTATGTGTTGTTGATTGTCCAGTACAGCATCAGAGATGATTCTGGAGTGACGGGAGGAAGCAGACACTTGTGTCGGAGTCCTGGCTCGTGTCGGAGTTTGGGCCTGAGTTGGGATTTGTTCTTCTGTTATCGCCTGTGTTTTCTGTCCTACTAGGTCCTCTGAAATCAAATGAAAGAGATACATGAGTTAAGATAGAAATAAATAAAACCAAATTAAAAGTCAAAATTTTGAAGTGTGGAATTATAAGAGAACCACAAAGGCCCCAAAGTTTGGTAACAAAGACAGGACAGCATAAATTTGAAAGGCAATTACAATGTTAAAATAGCAAAATGTGACTCACCAGCTTCGGAATCAGATATGAAAAATGAAAAGTCCACATCCGTATCCATGGCCTGGGTGTTTGGAACCCCACTGACGGATGTCTCCCCGATGATGGCGATGATTCTCTCATCCACCTGTGAGGGGCCTGCACTGATTGATGGCCCACGTCCCGTTTCCTCCAGATCCCTCCGGTGCAGTGCAATCTTTTTTTTGACTCTGATTTTAAGTCAAACCACTTCTTTTTAACCTCTGTGGTGGTGCGTTTCTCCGTGGAAACGGCATTTATGTTTCCTGCAATGGTGCTCCATGCCGACTCTTTTTGGATGGCCTGATGACCGGTGGACACACTTGAAAATACGGTGGTCTTGTGTTCGGTCACTCCTTGTAAAAGCACCTCTATTTCAGTAGAATTGAAGTTTTTCTTTTGTTTGTTGTCCAGCTGCTCCTCAGTCTTGCCCTTGAGCTTTGGCATCTTGGCCTCTAGCTGCCTGTTGCGCACGGCACATTTTTGACCTTATATAGGAAATAATAGGCGGTGACCTATGCAAATTAGGCCTCACATGCACGTGGCATTCATCAACCTAAGAACACCGGTGCGAACGATTATCCCTACTTAAGAACGTGTCGTGAATGTGGCGCAGTTTCCAACCCGCGCCTTCTTAAGTACAGTTCTTAAGAAGACTTTTAAGAAGATGTTCGTGAATGAGGCCCAATGTTAGTCATGCTGCGCACTTGATTAAAAACAATAAGTTGTATCTCGTTGTCTGTGTTCCACTGTTGGAAAGAGTTTGCTGTCTAACAAATGTTCGCTTGAGAATTATTGATCCCGGAAGTTCAAAACTGTGAATATATTTCTAACTTTACTGCAGTCTGTTGGTGGACCTGAATAAAGTCTGAGGGGAAAAAAATCGTCCTGGTGGCCTTAAATTGAATCAACAGCGCCACTTACTGTTGTGGAGTGCAAATTACAGGCTCTTTTTTGTTGTGCTTGAAAGATTTTAGTCTGTACTTGAAGGATCATTTTTTGTAATTGAAGAAATATGTTCTTTTGTGTGTGTGTGTAAAACATGCTGTATTTGTTCGTGACGCAGGATGTATTTGTTTGATACGTACGTTTCTTATTTGCAAAACAAAATGCATTTCTTTGTGAATGATGTACTGTATTTGCAAACCACACTGAGTTCGTGACCTGTTGGGTGTGAGTAAAACATGTTTTGTGTGTTTGTGAGGTTTGGCAAGATTTTAACCCCGTAATTATGAGCCTTAACCTTCCAGCGGTAGCCATGCTAACATGACGCACACGCGCAAACACGCACATACAGGCTGTGTCTCAATTGGCACACGTATACGCAAAATTCATCTTTCAAGCGCATACTAGTAAGTGCGTTCACACTGACGGCAAAATGCAGTGCACTGTCAGTCCCCGCATGTTACCGCAATCAAAAGGGTGAGTGCTTAGTACTGGATACATAGCTGAAGGGGAATTTCTAATTCGCTAATTTCAAATAATGGCAGTGGAGGAGCAGCCCATAAATAATGGACAGAAGAAGAAGCAGGTAAATATTGCAATTGTGATTTCCAGTAAGTGTGCCATGACAGTAATGACGTGTGGGACACCACTACACTGTCAAAGTTCGTGCATTCAGGAAGTACCGTATTTTCCGGAGTATCAGGCTATGTTCACAGTGCAGGTCAATTCCAATTTTTTTGTTCATATGTGACCTGTATCTGATTTTTTCATGTCAGTGTGAACAGCACAATTCTGATTTTTTCAAGTGCGACTCAGGCCTCATTCATATGTGGGTATAAATCCAATGTGTATGCGATGTGACTGCAGTATGAACGGTCAGGTCGCATATATGTCACCCATACGTCATCGAAAGGCGTGTATTGCCGTGCTTACCGAGACTTTAAAAAGGTACTCCTAGATGTAGGCAGTCATCAAAAGGCGTGGTTTATCGTGCAAGACTTGGATAAAAGGTACTCACCGATGTAGGCAAAAGTTCTTCTCGTCCGAAAATTATTTTTAAAAGGTGTTAGTGAAGGTGTTAGCTCCCGTCATGTCACACCACTCCTGCCTCAGACTTGCACCACACGCACCTTGGAACAGACGCGGCAGCAAAATTCCTGCCCTCTTTCTTCTTAGTCTCTTACACAGAATCATCTGGTTGAAAAAATATCTATTCCCCTTGCAAAAAAGCAAACGCATTAAAGAAAGCACGCGGATCAATACTGAAATATCGATCCTTTCGATACCAGCTCTTCATGCTCTAAAGCCGATTCTGAAATCAAAATAGTGATACTTAAGATATATGATTTTGTCCTTTGTTTTTTATGATGTTGTACATTAGCTTGGCTGTATTGTAAATCACCATATACAGTACTTCAGGGTTGAACATAAATCAATAAACGACTCTGATGTCTTGTATTCTTTATGCTGTCATTTGAAATACTGTACACTACTTTTTTAAATTTACCAGACACATTGGGTGAATTTGTACATAGCATCGTATCAGTATCACCAATACCAGCCTGAATTTTACCCAGTATCGGATCGGAAATGAAATCAATGGTATCGCACACCACTAGAGCACACACTGCACGGAAATGCGGGTGATGTCGTGCTTTCGCATTCACGTCACTTTCCAGACGCTTTGTGTTCACATGAACAAGTCGCATGTGTTTGGTAATGTGAACGACCACATAAAAAATCGAATTTAAACAAAAAATTCAAATTAGGTATCGTAGCCTGCAGTGTGAACATACAGTAGCCAATGGCACACTTTTTCATGGTTTGGCTGGTCCTGCAACTTGCACTCCGGAGCAACATGGTTTTTTTTTTCCACACTGACAGCCACAAGAGGGCTTGTGAGCCAGTATCTGCTACTCTTATCACTCCTGTATCACTGAAAATTTACAATGTAAACAAAACTTATAATTGAGAAAGAAGGAACACAAATGCCCCCAAAAAGAAAATCATATTCTGCAGATTACAAGCTGAAAGTGAACTAGTTATGTGAATAACTGTTCATATTTGACATTAACATTAGGGTTAGGGTTATGGTTAGCCTCACGGTCCTCTACTTTCAATGTTATTTTTAACAAGATTAACATGCGTTTTGGTGACATGACTACTTTAAGTGTTATTACTTAGAGGTATGGCAACATGCAGTGCACTGTCAGTAACCAGATGTTGCGCTCAAAACTGTCCAAACAGTGAGTGCGCAGCGATGGACCTTAAACATTCGGAATAGTCGCCATCTTGGCTACAAAACGGAAGAAGAAGTGCGTAAATATCGCAATCACAATTCCTAGTAAGTGTGCATCAATGGTACTGGTGGTCCCCGTTTTCCGATGTTCCATGTTGTTCCAAGTCCACAGTGCACATAGTATACATATTGAAGATTGACGGATGGATGGAAGTATTCCAAACACAAGCACACACACAGTGGCGAGGGGTCGGGAGCATCAAGAAAACCCAAGTGAACAAAGTAGAAAAGCGCATGTAAAAAAAGACTATGATTAATCCTTCCACAGTCATAAAGACATGTAGTCAATCCTCTTAATACATACACACACACACACACGCACACACACGTCCATAAAGTAATTAAATGAGTGAAACATGAAGACTTAAACGACACATATTTAACATCATCTCACTTGACCTCTAATTGATATTCTCGTGCAGCGTCTTGCGGGGGAAGGGGCAACTATAACTTTAGCGAGGACCCTCTGGGGGGGGACATAAAACCTACGTTTCCTCGCAGCAACGCATGACATTGTCGTGCATTGTCCAAGTTGAGCAGGACACCGTGAAATCGGCAATTTTTCGCCGTCAAGGACTATGAATTAGCAAAGCTTAAACAATGTGAGCGCTTGAACTCAATGCAGATTTTGATGGAAATTTATGCTCTAAAAGTGCTAACAAGCTTAAGCTATCTCACTCGAAAATCCTCTATGGTGTCCTTTTTGTGGACACTTAAATCCTTGGCTGACGCTCAATTCATGCACTTCTTTCAGTATTCTGTACTTCAGTAAGTGTACTGTGTACACTGTGTACTCAGTTCTTGAGTGTGCATACAGTATTTTGACAATGTAGTGCCGTCCCACTCCCCCCCAGGGGGGGAGGGTTGCTGTTGGTGGACTACACTGCTGATGGGGATGTCATAAAACTCCATGTCAAAAAATCGGAACCATCCCTTTAAGTATGGAAGTGCAGTAAGGGAGACACAGCCCTTATTCCTGCTCTGTCCACACACGCTAAAACACTCCACTCTTCTTCTTGTCGCACCTGTTCGACAAAGCTCACTTGAGGCCACAGTGTTAGCTGCAGTCAGACACAAACTAGCGTGAGTCGGAGACTCCTTTTTCCTCCACAGCTGAATTTTTTTCGTCAACGTTCCCAAATCACAATCAGACCTCCAATAGCTGCCATAAACACTCAGAAAACTCATTTTCTGTCGTTTTTCAAACATTTCCAGCGCGTGTGTGTCTCAGTCTGGTCTTTACCGACACCTGGCGGTCACACTGATAATATCCCACATGTCAGATAAAGGCAACAAGCAGCAACAACATGATAAACTGTATAATAAATTCCCGCATAAATGTTTTAGTTGTTTTGCTGAACAGATGATTGCATTGAAAGGTAGTGTATTCTATTTCTATATCTTTTTGACTGTAATAAGTGTAGCAGCAGTCCTGAACAACATTTCAGATGTATCACACGTACACACATGCAAACACACACACACACACACACAACGCGCCTTGCTGGAGGCTACAGTAGACTTTTGCACTACTAGCCTACTTTACTTGAAGCTAGGTCACTTCTCTAAAAGCGTCCAACCACCGTGAAACGTACATTATTCCAACAAAAGACAGACACGTATATAGAGTAAGAAGAGTGTGTGAGCTGAATGAAAACACAAAGTCACTCACATTGCAAGACAAACGTGACATCAGCAGTGACACACTCAACTATCACAGCAGGCGCATTTAGCTCGATGGAAATGTGTCTTATTATTACCATACCACCACTATTATAAATAGGGGGGTCCCGAAAGTTTGGATATATAAATTATATAAAAATGTTTAATGAATAATACATTTGTACATAAATAATGCATTAAATAATTCATCATTGAAATTGTTTATTATTATCGTAAATAAATTATATTATATATAATATAAATACAAATGTATCAAAAAAATCTATCTAAATTAATCCAGGAAATGAAAGTCATTTACATAATCTTATTTATTTCTATTCTCTATACTGAATGAAATAAATGGCATAGTGTTTATCATGTTAGTTTGTCCAACAACTGTGCTGTCATCTGCACGCTTTACCTTTTGTTTGATGAAAAACAGAAATACAAATTGTCCTCTCATAAATTAAAACAGGCCACATGATTAATAATAATAGCAAAAGGAAGGGAAATACATGCATGCATGAGCTCATGCATATATTGAACTTGTATTTAACATGCTAATAAGGAAGAAATGTATAGTTAGTTTTTAATCGAGCTATTCTTGAGTGCATGTGGAGCCACATTACACACACAAGGATAACAAGGAGGAGGAGGAGGAGGAGGAGGGGGAGGAGTGAAGCCATCTTTTGTGGGACTTTTGTGAGCATGGCGCACATCCTCTGAGCGCCAAGAGATGGACGAGCGCGAGGCAAGGACACGCAACAAAGTGTCCAAAGAGACCAAACTCAGCCTGCGTGTGATCTTCTTGGACGACAGTGAACGCACTTTTGAAGTGGAGGTCAGTTTGGTTGTCTTCTACTTCCCATTTTACAACTTTATTCCTGTGTTCCTGTCCTGATCTTATGTATACCTTCATTCTTTCTTCATTCCAGTCCAACTGTCTTTTAAAACCTGCAATATTTCTTTTTTCAAGCCATCATCTAATTATGTTAGCAAATGTACACAGTTTATATGTTTGCTTCCTTTAAAGTGGCAGTTATCTAATAAATGTTACATTATTGTGGTCATAATGTTATATAAAGTATATATGCCAAAGAAAGAGAAGCAACAAATGAAAAGTGTCAGATAAAAACCAGGCAATTAGCATTTTTTTAATGCTTTTCAGGTTTGTGAGTGACCTCCATCTTTAGACCTTCAGGGCAAAGAATGATGGGGTGGAGGTGGGGGGGACATATGGATGATTGACACTGAAAAGAATGTGGCCGTGCGTACAATGTCAACGTTAGCATGTTGCAAGCCAGCGACGTGAGTTAAATGCTAACATTTTTAGCCTCCTGGGCTACATTTTCTTCTGCTCTGTCTTGAATAGAGCACGTGTGTTAGTACAGTTAAGTATACTGTGTACACTGTGTACTTCATTCCAGAGTGCGCCAATTTTGACGGTGTATTGCTGTCCCTAATCCATTACTGTCTTTGTGCACTTACCGGGCATGACAATCGCAATATTTACCCAATTCTGCTCTCCTTTTTAACGCTTCAATGCAACCACTTGATGCAGCATTATCGCCAACCCCCATAAAATATCTGACAGCTTCCCCCCCCCCCCCCCCCCACCCCACTTCTCCATTATACAATCATTAAACGGGAATTTGTCATGACCTTTTCTCATTTGCATGTACCCCCCTGCTTCAAATGAGGCCGTCTGGTGAGCGTCAATCACTACACACTCACCATTTTGAGTGCAACGTCCAGTGTGAACGTACTAATGCACTCAAACAACTCAGTGCAAAGATTATTGAGACACAGCATGAGGCTTGTCCTCCGCTAATAATCACTCTTGACTGTGTAATTGTCCACAGCTGCTCCCCTCCCCACACCCACACCAGGACAAGTTAATCATGGAGTTCCTTCACAGCTAAACACACATTTGCGGACAACAAAGACTAAAAATAAAACACACGTGACATGATGTGAACGCCGCTTCACACATCACAGCATATCATAGCAATTCACTTCTTGGATGGAAGTGCTGTGATCTTTGTCAACTGAATCAATACCCAAGACATACAAGTAGTTGTACATTTTTACAAGCTCCAAGGCCCAATACCCTTTTATGTATTTTCGCGCAAGAGGCTAAAAGCGGTGATGACACAACTCCCCGCTAATGCATTTGGCTTCAGAACAATTGTAAGGCGTAAAAACGGCCACTAGGTGGCAGAAGTGCATTTGATAAGAGCTCGGCAGAGGTCATGTGGACGGTAAAAACACACGACAGGAAGGAGGAAGTGAGAGAGCGTGGAGGAGTGTAGCGTGCAGAAGGTTACGCAATGTAGGGAAATTTTAACGCATGCACACACGTAGTTCAGTTCCAAATGTGAAAATTGTAAATAGTTCATGGTGTTATATTTGTACATAAATTGTTATTTTGATGTATAAAAAATATATAAAATAGTTGCTGTTTATGTTGGTATAGTTGTGTAGATATTTGAGCTGTCACAAAGTAAAAAATATTTGTGTCAAAGTGAAAGTTATGCTTGAAATGTATCTTTTTGCAAAAAGCTGGTTTTCTTCCTTTTCTCGTTGGCAACTGATATTTTCCTGAAACTTCCCTATGTTCTACTTCTGATTACTAAAGAACGTAAAAAGGTACAAACAAACTTTTTTTCCGGATGAAAGATGGTAGTCGAATCTTTCTTTTGGTAGGCTCCATGTTTATATAGCCACAGAACTCAATATTCTATGTGCCCACAAAGATTGGTCAAAATCGTCTAAAATGTCCGGGACTGAAACGGTTGTCTTTTAAAAAAAATGTCTGGGATCGAATGAGTTCATGATATTCTTTGGAGAAAAAATTCCGGAAGTTTTGATGCAGAAACTCAAATATGAACTTCCCCATCTTTGACACGCTCATCAAGCTGAAAGAGATGGTGACATTTATGTCTTCATCAGGGACAGTGCGTGATGGTAGGACAGAGGAGGACCATTCAAAAAAAAATACTACTGCAGTAGACGCCCCTATATCGTAAATAATCCGTTCCGAGAACCTTTATCTTATCGGGTTTTTATGTTATACGAAGTGTAAAATACATGTAAATAGCCTAATCCGTTCCAAGATCTTCCCAAACTCACCCCTTTTGCCCTTCAAAATATTCAAAGTCCACCAAATATGGTGGGAAAATATAAGAAAACGTTAGCATAAACATAGTAGAGTAACATTCCAATATAAAATAAGGTAATAAATAAGATTACTGTAAAGGAATAAAACTGAAAAACAAAAACAATCTTACCGTTCACGAGATGTCTTGATCAGGAGTGTAAGTGGAGGCAGGAAGGAGGAGGAGGAGGAGGACTAGCCTGAGTCGAAACGCGACTCAAAGAGTCTAAGAGTCATCTGGTCTCACAGACAAATGCACACGCACTACACGATAATGCTGTGTACAATATTTTAATTTGTAACTTAACTTAATTGTTTATAAGTTAGTTTAAGGGCGACTACGAAGATGAAAGGAAGTTGAAGGGAGAGGCCTGTCTCTCACACAAACTCACGTATGCGCTGTATGAGTCAGCCAATGAGATGAGAGCGCAGGCGGTGCCCCGATAATCTGCCAATGAGATGAGAGCGGAGGCCGTGCCCCGATAATCAGCCAATGAGAGCCTGAAGCATCAGAATTTCTGGATCATTTCCTGCTTGGTTTCTATTGACAACTTTTCCCTTTTTTTCTTACCACTTACACTTGGTTTAGGGCCCATGATTTTGTAATTTTAACACAAAGAGAAGTAAAAACATTAAGAAGAGATTTCAATGCGTGCAAACTAGTTTAAGGGCGACTACGATGAGGAAGAGAGGTTGAAGGGAGCAGCATGTCTCACACAAACACACGGACGCATTGGATAAGTCAGCCAATGAGATAAGAGCATAGGCGGTACCCTGATAATCAGCCAATGAGATGAGAGCGCAGGCGGTGCCCCGATAATCAGCCAGTGAGAGCATGAAGCGTCAGAAGGCGTCACCAAGCGCTAAACAAATCAAATTTCTGAACTTGCACCGACTTGACGCTTTACGTTATGTGGAATTTCTTCCGTAATACGATGCAAAAACTTTACATAAATTCTTTACGTTCAGTGGAATTTACGTGAAAGGAGGTTTACGTTATGCGAGGTACTACTGTACGAACATACTCACATGCAAGAACGTGTCCTGCAGGAAACAAAAACAAAGACACACAGACAGTTAACGAGATAGGACACTTCGGTTTGTGGACAGGCAGGAAGTTCAAACGTGAACAGGAAGTAAAAGAGAAATACAAAAAGGATTTCTTCCTTAAGGAGGTTTACGTTATGCGAAGTACTACTGTACGAACATACTCACATGCAAGAACGTGTCCTGCAGGAAACAAAAACAAAGACACACAGACAGTTAACGAGATACAACACTTCGGCTTGTGGACAGGCAGGAAGTTCAAACGTGAACAGGAAGTAAAAGAGAAATACAAAAAGGATTTCTTCCTTTACATCATAAGACGGACCACTTTGGATCCCAATGTCTACGCTTTTAATTCAACACTAACATCTACTTCTCCTCCTCCACCTTATTGTATGTGCTAGCAAAAAGTTCTGGGCTGCGACTTCTTCAACAAAGTGTGTGGTCACTTGAAGCTGCTGGAGAAGGAGTACTTTGGCCTGGAGTTCAGACACCACAGCGGCAACTATGTCAGCGCACACACGCTCAAGCACACACTCACGGACGAAATGATGACATATGTTGTGTGTGTGTGTGTGGCAGGTGTGGCTGGAGCTACTCAAGCCGCTAGCAAAGCAGATTACATGTAAGTGTGTGTGTGATTAACCAGTAGTGTATATTAGAGATGGTATTGACCAAGTCGTTGAAAACTAGTGAGTGTTTGGGTTTTTTTGGTTTTTTTTACTGAACTGGGACTCGCAGGTATTCGTCTCTATTAATTTGTTGACTTACCCTGCTGCCGCTGGTTAAATTAAAAAGAAAAGCAGGTAACATGGCATTCATTGTGCAACTGTTACTCGGGCGGACGTGTGCGAGTCGCTGTGCTGGGTGTCGTTACGCAATCCGTACCGGAAACGCGATCGGTTCTGCGCATGTGCAAGACCTACGTTACTTCCTCCTTTTGCACATTTTTACAACAGCGCTAATGCAACGTCATGTGCTGTGATAGTTATTTTTTTAATTTATCAACATAAATGGTCAATACTTCATATATGTAATATATTGGGGGGGTTATTTTATCAGTGACTCTTATTAAAATACTTTGTTAGCATGCGGGTCTTTCTATCATCTTTATTAACTTACACAATGCAGGTGGCGCAGACGTGAAAGTTATATTCGGTTACATATAATATATGTTAATAAATACATTAAAACAACACATAAAATGCAGTGATATTTGAATGTAAACAACCACCAGCAGAGTGCAGTGATGGATTAATCTAGAGGATTCAGCTAGAGGTTTTTTTTCTAAACGGAGAAATACCATCCATCCAAACATATCTTGTTAGCATATATTTTTGTCTGTACGGTCTGTAACGGCCATAAAATAATCCGACGGATGACGTACATTTCACATGCGTACTAGTACGAACCGGCTGCCGAAAAATAGGCCGACCGGATAGAGACGCTTTCTGCACATCTGAGGGGTTCAAGTGAGTCAGGCAGGTGGACTTGTTGCACATGTGCGAGCTTCTCGGGGTGACGTAGACAACGCAAAGAGCGCTGAATCATACGTCAACGTCTCACACACACACACACAAAATACGTCAACGTCACCGCCATATTGGATGTGGCAAGTCCAAACAAGATTACTGAGCTTTTATTGTATACTTTTTATTGTATTAGGCCATTATAACATCATTTTGCGAACAGAATTTGATGATTTTGTGGCATAATACTGTGGATTTCCACGATGAAGCCAGCCTCCTTTGTGGAAAGACGTTTTATTACGTTTGGTCCATTTTCTTACATGTGTTTTAAGGTGTAGATCTGCCACATCCAAAAATATCGCTGGAACAGGCCAACCATCTCAATGAGGTGTTTGTTTGGTGCATGTATGGGACACTCGTGTGGGTTTTTTTTTTTTTTAGCTCCAAGTTCTTATAATTTCTCAGGTCATTGCTATTCGCCGTCACGTCAACGTCTCAAACATTTTAGATGCTCATTGAACCTCGTTGTGGACGTATAGTCATTATTATAACTTACTTGTCATACGTCCTCTTCCAGACACCAGCGATCTGTTCTTCAGATTCATAGTCAAGTTCTTCCCTCCAGACCCTGGACAACTAAAACGAGGCCTCACTCGGTAACGTCGTTTCTCTTTGAGACACCCCCCCCCCCCGACTTCCCCGATATCTCACATCTTTCAGTTGCTGACGGCCATGTTATGCGCACGCAGCTATCTTTTTGCCTTGCAGGTCAAGCAGGACTTGTCCACCGGCAGTCTAACGTGTAACGATAACAGCGCCGCCCTGCTGGTCTCTCACATACTGCAGTGTAAGGACATGACTGACGTGAAACACGTGCTCGCAAAGTGAATTAGTCTGTTCCAGGGTCAAGCCGGTGAAACATTCATTAAAGTATAGTCCAACTGTCTTACAAGTGTAAGAAGAACTTAACCACTATTACAATTTCTTGCTAGGTATAAGCCATTTAGCTTTCGGCTATTTATGCTATATATGCTATTTTTGCTTAGTTAAATGCATTTGTGAGCTGCAGAGCTTATATTGTGAGCAGACAGCATTACATTTTATGCTAATCATCACGCTCTCTTTGCCATCACTGGTAGCCTTGACAGTTTTTTAACAAAAGTTCAATATGGCGTCTGAGGCATATTTTTCCAGAACATAGGAGGATTCCACTGTGTATTATGTTTTTAGCATATTTATATTTTTTTTTTGCCATGTGTGCAGCGGAGCTTGGGGACTACAATGAAGAGGTGGATCGTCAGCAACTGGAGATGAAGCGCTACATTCCCAACCAGGAGTACCTGGACCACAAGATCACCAAACTCCATAAGAAACACAGGTGCACAATTACAAACACACACACACGTTTTTTTCCGCCATGTGGTGTATTGCATGCTGACTGTGCGTACACAGAGGTGTGTCACCGGCAGAGTCGGACATGCACCTGCTGGAGGTGGCCAGGAGGTTGGACATGTATGGTATCAGGCCACATGCTGCCAGCGACGGCGAGGGCATGCGCATCAATCTGGCGGTGACGCACTGCGGCGTGCTAGTCTTTCAGGTAGACTGCACGACTCCGCCTGGACTCATCTAGAATGCTAACGCTTGTTTGTCCTCAGGGGAACACAAAGATCAACACCTTCAGCTGGGCCAAGATTCGCAAACTGAGCTTCAAGCGCAAGCACTTCCTCATCAAGCTGCACGATAAAGTTGGGGTAAGGTTCTTATTGGACACTTGACATACTGTACATAGATTCAACAGAGCGCACCTTTCTTTGTCATCTTCTTATCCACTGCTCTGTCTAGCTTTGCTAATTAGGTACTGTGTCACTAGCTGAAGGGTACCAAAAAGTGTCAGTTATTGTCAACCGAAGTGTACCGCATGGTACCACAAGGGATCTCTTCTTGCCTTTAGTGTGCGTTTGTGTGTTACCCCACGCAGCCGTCCCTCAAGGACACACTGGAGTTCTGCATGGCGAGCAGGGATGTGTGCAAGGCCTTCTGGAAGATGTGCGTGGAGTACCATGCCTTCTTCAGACTGGCCGAAGAGCCGCAGGCGGTGCACAAGAAGACGTTGCTGTCGTGCAAAGGCTCTGGCTTCCGATACAGGTGAGCTTCCTGTCCTTGGGTGGTGCCTGTAAGACAACGTCCTAACTGAGGTCTGTTGATGCTTGTCCAGTGGGCGGACACAGAAGCAACTGCTGGAGTGTTTGGGATCCGGCGAGAAGAAGCCTTCGCACTTTGACAGGTACCCCCAGTCGGTCCTTCCCAAAAATACATGCATTGACACCAATCCGCTAAAGACACAAAAAAAACTCACTTGTGTTTCCATGCAGGACTTCCTGTCCATCAGACTATGAATCCAGACAGTGCAGATCCTCTCCCGACATCCTCACAGATGTCTCCTTACAAGTAAGCCGAAATAAAGTTAACATAACATCATTTAGAATAATGTGATGTACTTTTGCAGCTGTACGACGACGAGCTGTTCCCGCGCTCCACATGTGCCTTGGCGCTTCATGGTCAGGATGGCAAGTTCAGAAAAGGCGCGGCCAAGCGCAGCCAATCGTCTGTGGAGGTCACCCCGAGGTGTCGCGGTCTTGCCCGGGTCACACCCCTCTCGCCTCAGATCCGTTCGGCGTCTTCGTCTGAGAAGGAGGACCCCCGGGAGGCGTGGCTGGGGGCGCAGCGCCAAGCTCAAAGGCTCGCTGGTATCTACGGCAACCGCTCACGGCGCCGGCCTAACCCGCAGCCGCACCCAGCACAGCAGCTGGTTCTCCTGTACCCCAACAGCCCTGCCTACCAGTACCACCCCGTGCTCCCCACGTTCCCGTACTTGTCTGACTGCGTCTCTGCCTCCTCTCTGGAGCATTTGCCGCAGCCGAGAAGGCGGGACGGACTTTGGCGGCCTTTCCAGCCTCTAGGCCAAGACCCCGCCTCCTATTCGCCTCTTAGGAGGAACCTGCAGGCCTCAAGCTCAGGCGGGCCGGGATTGGGCGGGGCCTACCAACCAGGAAGGAACGGGGCGAGGTTACTGGGTGTGGGCCACACAGAGGCGGGTCATTACAGCGATGATTGCAGCTTTCTCCCTGGCCTTCCTCGCCGTGTGTCAAGCCAACCGGACGTCAAATTTCACCTCTCAAGGACGTCAAACCCAGCCTCCGAATTCCGCCCCCTGGGCTACTACCCCCACTTGACACGCCCCTCCAGGCCCACCTACCTGCCCCTTAACTCCCCCCCTCTGCCTCAACGCCCCGCCTCTCTGTGCATGATGGCTACTGCCGCCACAGGAAGCTACAGTGACTCCGACCAGGAGGTTTTCTACCCATACTACTGTCCACCAGCGCAACCGCCACCGCTCGGCAGGTTGGTGCGGCCTGGCGGACTGGCCCGCATGAGGTTCTCCTCTGGGAGCCTTCAGCTGGATGAGGAGGAAGAGGATAAGGAAAGCGACAAGGACAAAAATGAGGAGACAAAAGGTGCTGCAAAAGTGACCAAAGTGACTTTGTAGTATAAACAATGATTAGATTTGTCTTTAAATTATGTCAAAGTGCGTAAAATAAACATGAAAAGTGATTATATTAAAATGAAGACGTAGCAGCGGATGACATGGTCAATCAATCTTAAATATTTATTATTAAAACTCTACGTCCCGCTACAAAAAGGAAAATATCTCTCTAAAAGCTCATTTAACGTTCCCACTGAGTAAGCATTGTCACATCCCTTAATTTTATAGTAAAAAATATATATACACAAGGACCAGCTATAGTGTCTTTGGTTCGAAGTGTCAGTAACACTTTTGGAAGCTAGATAGCTGCACAGGCAAACAGCAGTAGCAAACAATAAGATTCTTGCCAACTGTTGTAACACTAACTCACTGTTAACATCATTTTGAATGAGGGCGCCCTGTTCAAAAGTGTTTCTGAGGCAAGAAGACAAATATAATAATAATAATAATAATAATACAGTAACAATCATGGCATATGGTCTTTGTCAAGTGCTACTGAACAAATATTTAACATAAAACTGCGCTGCTGCACAACACTAAAGGCACACGGTGAAGATATTTGACAAAAGTTAGTAAAGAGTCACCAACTCGCAACTCCTCACTTCTTCATGCAGCAGCAGTGAAGTAAATTATGCTTGTGTGTGTGTGTGTGTGGAGACATTGCACAGCAAGTCTCCATACTGAGACACAGTCTCTCTTCATTCGGTACACTTCCGGAGTCCTCAGTTGGCGTTGAACCTGCGGGCCGCAAAGCACATGCTCGCTCAGCAAACTTAGACAAAAGACAAACAGAGAAAGTTGTCTCACCTGGCAATGATGCGCGTCACCATCCTGTCTGTGATGCCTGGGCACACGTCCTCAGCCATTCGGATGTTGCGCTCCAGCCCCTCAATGGCCAGTCGCTGCTGAGAGTGCTCCATATGCTGCTGCTTCAACTGCATGGCAACACACGATGCTTGCATGTCACAGACGTAAGTGTACCCGCGTGTGTGTGAGACACTGACCTCAGTGAAGACAGGTGAGATAATGCTGGACAGGCTGGAGGACGCACTTAGCGGATCCTGAAAGGACAGAACAAAAAACTTGGCTGTGTCTCAAACAGAATACAGTGGTACTGGCCCCGGTTTTTGACACTGTCTCGGTTATTGTATGGCCAAAGAGTGTGCCGAACAAACCAGACAGCAGAATCGAGCGCTCAAACAAAGCATCCATGCGTTGTTGACTCAGTCTGAAGAATGGATAGTGGTTCTTTAGTGGGGCACTCGGCAAATTCCAGCCAGGGAATCCTTTAATCATCTTTATTATGTGTGTGTGGGTGGTTTGTTTAGAATACACAAATAGAATACACACAGAACGATGAACAACTCTGTATGCGTCTCCTTTGTCATTATTATTATTATTATTATTATTATTATTATTATTATTATTTCTATGAAATGTGTTTTGTATTCATATTTTTTGGTGTCTGGTACGGATTAATTGGATTTACAATTTTTTGCTATGGCAAAATTGATTTGGTTTTCGTACAATTCGTTTTTACAAACCTTTCGGAACAGATTACTAATGAAAAACAAGGCACTCCTTAATACTTTATTTATATACAACATGTAAACAGTTCCTGAGGGCATGAATTTCGACAGTGTCGTGTTGCTACAACTACATGACAGTCATGGCACATTTAATGGAAATGACGATCACACAATTATCCACTTCCTCTTCTCTCCTTTTTAATTGTGAATTGCAACCACTCAGGTTAATTAGTCTCCTTCCACTACATAGCCAAAATAGCGACTATTGAGGGTGTTAAGTGTCCATCACTGCACACTCACTGTCATTTGTGGTGCATTGAGGGCACGTGTACTTCCCAGTGTGAACGTACTTATGCACTCAAAACGCTAAGTGTACTGTAAGTATGGAAGTCAGTCACAGGTTCTTTCAATTTGCGCACTTCTGTACTTACACTTTAGTGTGATTACTATGTACTAGCGTGTCACGAAAGCTCGTGTCGCAAGATCAAAATTAAAATGTGACGAGATTTCTCGTTTGGAGAAAAGATGTTTCGTGAAAGCAAAGCAGCCAGAAGCCAATCAGACTGTGAACCCTGGCAAACCTTTTACTGTTAAACTCAGATAAGACTGAAATCACAGTCCTTGGGTGCCCTGCGATTGGCTTGCGACCAGTCCAGGGTGTACTGCTAAGTACGGAAGTGTGCGAATTGAGACACTGTCCTTGTTTATCAAACAAGAAAGGAGTAGAGGCTCGGCTTCTACCCCTCCTCACCTGCCCATTGATGAGCGGTCGACCGTCCGTCTTCTTCTTGCGGACCGTCGTGAAGCTCCACTCGGGAGAGTCGCTGTCCTTCTTGTCGCTCGACTCGCTGCACAAATAGACATAAATAAATAAAGCTCATGCACCCGGCCGCGTACTTCGCCCTAAAAGTGTGCACGTACCTGTCTGAGTCGTCAGAGCTGCTGTCGCTGTGTCCCTGCTCTCGCCATCGCCTGTACCTGTCAATCAACTCGCTGAGGTACGACGTCTTCTTGCAGTGTTTGACGATGAACTTGTGCTTAACCAGGTCCTTAGCGGTGGGACGCTGGGGGACACGAAGAGAGTTAGTGACACAATGAGAGAGACAGAGTGTGAATAGCTTTTTGTCTACAGAGAGCAGCAAATGAGCACAACAATGGAAAGCCCGTCAAAGTAAATATAGCATGTAAAATGACATTAAAAAAAAACCAACAAAAAAACACACATCACAGTTGCATTGCATTCGGACGACATGTCCTCTCACAAGCCTACATGATACGGATAAAAGCGTTAGGACACATTGACAGGTGGTGAAACTTACAAAGGCGGGGTCCTTGTTGAGGCATGCCTCTGTGAACTCCTTGAAGCTCTTGGAGAATTCGCCCGTCAGCGTGGG
The DNA here is from genome assembly GCF_027744805.1 of Dunckerocampus dactyliophorus. Taxonomy (NCBI): domain Eukaryota; kingdom Metazoa; phylum Chordata; class Actinopteri; order Syngnathiformes; family Syngnathidae; genus Dunckerocampus; species Dunckerocampus dactyliophorus. The sequence continues at coordinate 13,129,535 of NC_072833.1, forward strand.
GGGAGGAGACTTGGGAATGAGGAAGAGGACTCTCATTGGATGCATGTCAGAGTTGGGCGGTTCCCCCTTGGCGAGCTCAATGGCGGTGATGCCCAGTGACCAGATGTCCGCCTGACGAGGTAACATGGAGATCATGATAATAAGTGTTCCGTGCCGACGTACAGTTTGCTGCGTATAAAAGGGACAACCTTGAAGTCATATGCAGACTGCTGGATGACCTCTGGCGCCATCCAGAAGGGTGTCCCCACAAAGGTTTCCCGCTTAATTTGCGTGTCAGTCAGCTGACCAGCCACCCCAAAGTCGGCCAGCTTCACCTGGCCGTGCTCCGACAACAGCACATTGGCGGCTGAGAATGAGTGACACCTGTTACTTTGTGAGGCTGACAAGAACAGTATTGTGTCCACACACACACACACACACACACCTTTGATGTCTCTGTGGATCTTCTTCTCTGAGTGGAGGTAGTCCAGACCCTTCAGAATCTCCTTCAGCATGGTGGCAATCTGGGACTCATCGAATGGACCTGCACGCAGCTGCACACACACACACGCAAGTCATCATTTGTCTAGGCTATGCTAGGCTTGTTAATAGTGCTACAAAGTCAGTCACTCCACTAAAGGCTCACCAAGTCAAGTGCAGAACCTCCACCAAGGTACTCCATGATGATCCACAGTTTGCTCCCCTGTGGGACATGAATGGACAAACAAAAACGTCAATATGCTAACAAGACTGTTGGCCTTCACTTAGACGGCATGCATGCGCTGACCTTGAGGTAGGACCCATAGTACTTGGTGATGTAAGGACTGTCACACTGGCTCAGCACAGTGATCTCCTGCTGGATGTCCTCAATTTCATCCTCCGCTTCCTCCAGGTCAATGATCTTGATGGCCACCACCCTCTGTGAGGAATTCTCAATGCCTTTGAACACCTGCAAGGCAACCAGAGAGACACAGACGGATAAGACGACGACAGGAAGTGAACACAAAGACAAATTAATAAAAATATACGTAGGGCATCACCTCTCCAAAGGAGCCTTTGCCAATGCGGTCCAGTTTGGTGAATAATTCTTCGGGATCAATCTGAGAGCTCTGAGACAAGAAAATATCAGAGCATAACATACCGGTAGCAGTTTTGGCTTCCCTCAGCGCTCACACAACATCAAACATTTCTGGAAGAGCTGAAACAAATACAGAAAATGTGGAATTACGGGAAAAGTGTACATTTTTGGGGATGTGGAAAATTGTTAGCTTGAATGGTTCGATGCTAGAATGGGTTTAATGGGTTGAGAAAAATGCCATTCATTTCAATGGGAATTTTTATTAACTACTTGCTGGATAGGGCTCAGTACCGAAAGTGCTCCAGCAGTTTTATCGTGATTTTACATCATGCCATGTTGTTTCAGATTTCAAATGATGGAGGTGGTTAAAATGCCAAGATGCTAACAGTTAGCGTGCTATCAACAACATAGTGCTAGTACCGAATGTGCTGTGGCAGTTCTATAGTGGGTTGACAGCATACCATGTAAATACATGCAATTTGACATGAGTAAATTAGCTAAAATGCTAACAGTTGTCATGCTAGCACCCAGCAAGATAGCGCTAAGTACAGAAAATGCCAAAGTAATTTGATAGTGTTTTACATTGTGTCGTGTAAATACATGCAATTTGACATGAGTAAAATAGATCAAATGCAAACAGTTAGCATGCTAGCACCGAGCAAGTTACAGTAGTACCAAGAGAAACCTCTTGAATGAGCTGAATGCTTTCACTTTGAAATGGTTTGAATCATTTGAGAAATGTGGAAGTAGTTGAGCGTCAAAAATAGGGTGGAATAAGACTACAATAGATTCGTGGGGGTTACCTTCAACAACCCCTAGCAAATAGCAAAAAATAAAAAATAAAAAATAACAAAAAAAGACACCCATAAAAAGCGCCAAAAAATGCCTATTTTGATACTCTAAAGTCTATAATATGCCTGTCAAACACATCTAAAATTCTGATTTACACATGAACAAACAGTTAACTATGAAGCTTTTTTTGTGCAAAATAATTTCCTGTGATGACAGACTGAAAAGAACTCTGCGCCAATTTCGAACTTTTGGACTATCTTGGCCATTTTCCCGACCACAGATCTCAACCATAATTACATATCTGTTTCCTGACACCACTGGCTTGAATACAGTCTGGGGTGAGGAATAACTTGTCCAAACCCCCCCCCCCAAAACAAGATACGATTAATAATTGCTAGCAAGACAAGCAATTGTCATCCAGAACGTCCAAACTTGATGTTGAAATAATGGGCTGAAAAAAAAGGCTTCTGCTGCCTCAAGTGCAGAGGAGGAAAACGTGGATGCCAGCCAGGAATTAGGTACAATACGGGGGATTGCTCGGTAAATAGCAAGCAGCGAAACAGCAAAACAGATACAACATGATGACATAAAATCCTTAACAAAACAAGTTAATGGCCTTGTGCCAGGGCAACTGATGAAAGAAGAGAACAAATTATGTTGCGTCAACAGAGCAACAGGTAGCCAACATTCGGTCATCAAAGAATGTGGATGTCAAAAATATCAATACATGCATTCCAGTGTCCGGCAGGAACAACACCACACCTGTCGTTATAAAGTTCACCAACAAACTAAAAACAAGATGGCATTGCTGAGCCAGAAAAGCAAGCTGAAAGGAACAAACGTGGACGTCAATGAGCATCCAAAACACAACGCCGACATAAACAAGAAAACACGCGGCTTAATATTAGGGGAAAATTCAAGGGGCTTGGAGGAACCCACAGTATTTTATCAGAGACAACAAGGAACTGGACAAATATTGGAGATGACATCTTGACTACAAGGAAATAAAAGACAACTCGCAGAGACTTGATGCAGCTTGAAGTCATCAGCAATCGACAATATCAGCTCTACAACAAATGACTATGCCAAATTCAACTGTATCAAATAATACATTTTATTCACTGATCATCACCAATATGTTATTGCTAAGCATGCACCTGATTTCCTTAATTTTGGGGGCTCAGCGATTTACATATGAAACTGATCTTATCCACCTTATCTACCTCCACAAAAGGTCTGAAAGTCAGCCACTGTCCCCCTTTGCTCTGCCAGACTGACAGATAGCAATTGAGCTAAGGCTAACGCTAAACCTAAGTGGAACAAATAGCCACGCTGCGACCCGCTGGATGGTGGAAGTTCAGTATAAATAAAGGATGAAGGCCACAGCTGCAAGAGGCACGGTTATTCAGGTACACAGTAGGACTGTCTTCAAATAAGGATTTTCATAGTTGAATCTGATTTGTTAGGTTTTGTCCATAATCAAATTATTTGTTTTTTGTTTTTGTTTTTTCCTGAAAAGTCAGAGCTAATGGCGATCCTGGCAAATAAACAAATCTCATTTATTTAGTTTGTGACACAGAAAGCAAGACAAACAAAAACGAAACCCGGTAGTGTCCGCACACATCAGAAAACGGTACATACTGTAAAATAGGAAAAACATGGCAACAACTTGCCAAAACTCTGGTAGCAGCCTTATTTCTTAAATTAAAATTCACTGTTGGGATATAAAATGAAGTCGGCGTAACAGCCTTGCCCGTTTTAAATGATACGCTGTGGCTGTCACGTGATATGTAAGAAGCTGCTGACACAAATTACACTTTAATTTCTGGAGGCATCTGGAACCTTTTCAAATTACCACCACACATTGGATGATTTTTTTAGCAGCCATCATGAGCCAATAAGTCCGTCGATATTGACAGCCTTCCTAGCGTTCAAAGCTAGCGCTCACCTCAGCTCTTTTGACTTGCGCCATTGAAGTGGGTGAATTTATTTGAGAAGGCATTTTTGTCCTACAAATGTATTACTCTTTTGAACGCATATTGTTTGGAGAAGCCAAACTCTTTACTTAAATGTCCCCAGCAACTAAGTGGAACTATGTTCTTCATCACCGAAATCCGACCAGAATTGGACTTAGGAGACCAAGTGCGGGGGAAGTCGCTGTTAATGGACTACACTGCTGATGGGGATGTTATACAACTTCATCTAAAAAAAAAATCAGAATTCTGCCTTTAATGAAACTTCTTCAAGACCTGCCAACCTTGAATACATTTTACACCATAGCCACTTTTATTGTAAATGTTGATCCAAAATCAGAGAGAGCATTTGCAGAGGTGGGCTGTACGAATTCTGAATGGGTTGTATGCATACAGGAAATGATGCTGACCAATCACAGCCTGCTTGGTCCACATTGATTAAGATATTTTGGAGGTGCACACCTCACTAAGCGAGCTTGCAGGGGGAGGAGCCGGTGTAGCATACGGTGGTGCCTCGACACAGGAGCATTATCCAGGTTGAAGAGACTGAACTCAAATGAAACCGGCGAAATGCAACAAAATGCCGAGTATGAAAAATGAGTACATGTTGGCAGGTCTGTTACAAGCATCCAGTATACAGTATTCTACTTACAAAATATCACATCTTGTCAAAGCATCGGCCTGATGGAAAATGTTGAGTGAATTGACTTATGGGACAGCGCCCTCTGTTGGATTCATAGCTGCAGCGCTCTCTTTTTCCCTCCCCCTGCAGATAGCACCGTCAAACCACATAACCCCTTACCAAACCTCTGAGGATGTCTAATGTCGTAACATCTATCTGGCAGAAAGCTGGCGTGCTGGCGCGAATGGCGGCTGACACCGGATCAATTTATAGCCGCAGCACTCTTTTTTTTCCCCCCCAAACCACTTTTTATTTTTGACACATATTTAAAAAAAATAATTCTTTATAATATGGGAGGGAGCCTATGTCGAACCATGAATCTATTGAATATTAAATAGAGTTTGAGTGCAGAATCATGTGTGTACCTTCAACATGAACTCAATGAATAATAACTAATGTTACATGTTAAAGTTTGACACACAGGACGCCATGTTGGACCAGTGTGGAATCACGGATGTCACAGTTGACGGTGTCAATTATCCTGAATAAATTATTTTTTCTGCTTTTTGACATTTGGACTGGAACAACATTGAGACCCTTCAAATCTAATAATACCAAGCCCGCTTCGACATACAAAAGCTGGTGACAAACTGGATCGTTTTTCACAAAATCAACAGCAGCAGAAGCAGCAGCAAAAAGGAACTCAGGCAGCGTGGCAGTTGGAGATAACAGGAAGGCAACACATGCACGCACATGCACACATACACACACACGCGCACACACACAAACGCACGGAGATGTTTAGCCACAAAGAAGCACATGGAAGGTAGCTAAGTAAAGCATGTGTGAAGAGGCTTTAAAACCACTGCCAGCGTTTGAGGCAGTGACTGCTGGCGAGGAGCCTCTGCAGCCCTCATTCAACTTTCCACAAGTCTAAAAAAAGGAACTGTAGTAACACGCAGGCTTGCCACGCCCTGCCGCCGCCGCGACCGCACTCAGGAAAGCCAGGAAAGGACGAGGAGAAAGTGGTGAAAGTGTGATGCTGGCCTGATCCAAGATGCTATGGAAGTGACGCTCTTGAACATTGTGTGTGTGTGTGTTTCACGGAAATGCAGAAAGGCTGAAAATTCTATGTACCGGTACCATAATTTCCGGACCAGAGTGCACCGGTATGCAAGCTGCACCCACTAAATTTAAAGAGAAAAAAAAAGATTTGTACATATGTGGGCCGCACCCGTCTATAAGTCGCAGGTTTTCATGTCGTAAAATGTGTCGTAAAACCCAAACAGCGTGTGTAATACGGCTAGTTAAACAGTAGCCGACCAGAAAAGTCATTCATCGCGGTCCTCCTCCTGGGAACTAAAATCACTAAAGTCGTTGTCTTCAGCATCACATCCTTTGTCACACAGTTTGAGAGTCTCTCTCTCTTTCATTGTCGCTCTTGGAGTCACTTCTGTCTCAACGCAAATTAGCCATTTAGCTTAAGCCGTCCTCTTCATCACGCAGTAGTCCAGCCTTTGGAAACCTGTTGGTGATAGCGCACGGTTGGCAGTCCGAGCAGTCCAAACTGAAGCTATAGTAAGTCCACACTTGATCAAACTTACTTAAAATATGTCACAGATCGCTGCATAAAGCTTCAAAACGTGATATTACCTTACACTTCACTCGTCCATGTCACTACTTCCTGAAGCTGCATTATAAGCATCATCGGCGATGTAGCCATAAATGAGCCGCATCACTGTACAAGCCGTAGGGTTCAAATCTTGAGAAAAAAGTAGTGGCTTATACACCGGAACTTAATATTCTATATATTACCCATTCACTGCAGGTCTGGATGTGAAGATGACACTTACAGTGAGGCTGACATAAGTCACATTATCATTGGGAAAGCTCATGCTCATTCCAATAAAAACATCACTGTACACCAGTACTTCTCAAATAGTGGGGCTAGTTCCCCTGGGGCGGGGGGGACGCGGTGAACGGTCAGGGGGCGTGAGAGGCAGGGAGGACTTTGAATATTAGTTTTCCTTACAAAGATATGAACAGTCCAGGAATGTTATGGTAGGTTTACCGTCAGAGAGAGAATGACATTAAATAAAAGATTAAAAATCGATTTGTATTTGATCCGAATGCAAAATGTGACTTAGTACTTGGTGAAGAAACCTTTGTTGGCAATCAGAGGTCAGATGTTTCTTGTGGTTGGTCACCAGGGTTGCTCATATCTCACGAGGACTTTTGGTTAGAGAAATAGCCCCAAAGCAGAATGTTTCCCCCTCCACGTGTGCTAGCCTGGATGGCCTTATTGGGCTCATATTCAGCATTTATCTGCCTTCAAACACATTGAGTCCAGCTGATGCAGAAAAGTTCAGACCGGCCTGTACATGTGTCTTCTTGAGCAGAGGGACCTTGCGGGCACTGCAGGATCTCAATCAAGTTCAGCAAAGTGTGGTACAAATGCTTTACTTGGTGACTATGGTCCCAACTCCCTTGACATCATTAACCAGCTCCTCACTTGTAATTCTGGGCTGGTCCCTCACCTTTCCCACAATCATGTGTACCACACCAGGTGAAGTCTTGCATGGAGCTCAAGAACAAGTATGTATTTCTTTAATTTATCAGGCCTGTGCAAAATTCAGAATTCAATGGATGAATTTGAACAATTGACTCCACCCCGAAGGATGTTGAATTGAATTTGTATGACAGGAAGTGGAATTGAATTCAATGCAATTCAGAGAAATTCATCCTCATCACATCAGTGAGCGTTAGATACTTTTAACATACATTTTTCTTCAGAATGACACCAACAGACACTAACATGAAGCATACTCCTTAAAGTAAAGCAATTTATGAGAAGTCAAAGTATAAACCAGCTTTGGCCTTCAGTTATTTATAATTGACAAAACACATGTCACAAACAGCAATTCCACAACTTTACAGAGTGAAAGATGGATTATTAAAGGAAATATTGCATTATTATGATATATTATTATTTATTAGTATTATACATCATCATAACAGTGGTTTGTTTGGTCTCAAAAAAATGTAGACAATAATATTTAGTGTCAATTTGTGGTACAGTAAACATTTCAAAACAAACCTGCATTGTTTGTTTCATAAAAAAAAGTTTCTTTGTCCGGTCATATTTTTTCACTGTACTTCTCTGAAAATTCACGTTCAATTCTCGTCTTGTCTCGTTCTCATGGACACCGATCACATGCATCGTCTTGTCTGGTGAGACCCCCAGCGACAGCTGTCTTTTATTCACGTATGGAGTTGAAATTAGGACAACTTTCGTAACTTTCACGGACACTTAACCGGTCTGTGGGGGTCAGAATGCTTCCTGGTTGGTAGGGGATCACGAACTTAATTTTTCTCTGTGCTGTTCATATCTTTCTAAAAGGGTAAACTTACAAAACCAGCAGGGAATTAAATACTTATTATCCAAAATGTACTCCAAATTACCTGCAGGGCATTAACGTAGCAGGTGTTTATGAGTGTACCAGCTCACACAACATTAATCTACCTGACAGCATTTTGCATGTTCATTTGTTGTTTTGCATGACGTGAACTGGCTAATTGCAGCTAACAGTTATTTTCCCCGACATTCCTGGAGACTGTGATCGTGTTCAGCAATTGGCCAGCAGGTCGCTGATGTCACCAGATGATAAGTTGCCAAGGGCATCCCATTGTTTGTTTATTTGTGCTATTAACGATGCAAGTTGACAGGTGGAAATGCACAAAAAGCTCATTCTATGCTCAGCATTTAAACACATAAGACAACTCAAACGCCAGTGCGCTTACATAAAAGGCCACAGGGTGAACTTTGACCTTTTAGAGGCAGCAGGAGCCAAGTGAAGGAAAAAAACAAGGAAGTTAAACATTCAACGCGAGTCTGAGCATGTGGCTGTCAATCATTTGTAATCATTATGCATGCAGCAGTGATCATAAATCATAAAAATATCACCAAAGATGCTTCACTTGGTGATGAGATGAAGATCTCATGCTCTTCAAGAGCTCCACTATGTGTGTGTGTGTGTGTTTGTTTTAGGGGTTAAAGGTCACAGCTGCGAGAGGAGGCGGCACAAAAACAGCTTTTTTTCCCCCTCTCAAAACGACCTTTGCAGAACAACCTCGTGTGAAACATCACTGAACTGCTGCTCAACGTTTCCTGTTTCGCTCCAAAAGACCACAAAAGCAGCAGACAATCATAGGCACATTGATTCACAGCCTGCACAGCAACAACCCTGTCACCATGGTACCACAGGACGGCAATATGACACCGCCACCATATTTTATAGTGCCGTAATAAAAACAACTATCATTCTGACAGAAAGTGTGTTCGCCACCACGGAAGAATGACGTTCTCATTGAAAACGTGCTCACTGTTTACAGCCAAGGCGCTAACTTGTTAGCATCAACGCAAAAAAAATGCGGTGTTGTTATTGATTTATTTCAAAAGGTTAGAAGAAAATCGAAACATGAAATCTGACGCAATTTTTCCAATAGGAAGTAATGTAAATCCAAAAAGTCTCTAGAATTTATTGTTGATGCGGACTTCCTGTACATCCTGCCGAGATCTAATGCAATTGTGTTTCTCACCTTCTTATTTAAGTTCTGGCACTAGCAACCTCCTTTGGCCCCATGGTGGTTTATTTAGCAGTCACGCCTCCCCCCCAAAAAAAACAGTGAGTTCACGGAATGATATAGTACGGGGCAAACGGACTACTTTGTTGCATGAAACACTGCATGAAAACAAAAATTGGGTTAAAAAATTTTGGCAAAACTTTTACACAAAAACTGAATCATACAAATATTGGAGCGTACAAAAACAGCTTTGACAGTACGTCTCTCTGCACATTTCAATATGTATGTCTTCATGTCTAAAACTGAATTTGAAACGCGTTTAATAACTGCGAGAAGCATATTACAGATTTCAGTGCATCATAAATAGGCATTTTAGGGCATATTACGGCTGCGAACACAGGTTTTCACCATTCGCGAATGAGCGTGGAACATAATGCCCGCAAATAGCGATGATTTACTGGACTTGGTTCCTCAGTGCAGCAGTTTTGACAGTGTTGTGCTGTCCCAAATAAATTAGTCGTTGCGCGCTTCCCGGAAATTACGGTGTTTACCCACTTCCTCTTTTTCTCTGACAGAGCATTATCGCCAACATTTGGATCACCCCATTTCTGCATTGTATAATCATTCAAAAATTTTGATGACCTTTTCTTTGCATCATGAAAAAATAAAAAATACCACTACGGATTGCTCCTCAGCTGCCATTATTTCAAGTTAGTTCCTCCCCTTCCACAGCGCAGCCCAGGTGGAGATGATTGAGGGAAGCAAGTGTCCTTTGCTGCACACGCACCATTTTGAGTGAAACATCTGGGCACTGACAATGCACTGCATTTCGCCAGCGTGGACACACTTACGCACTCAAAATTCAGAAAGTGTGCAAGTGCACAAATTTAAAGCAGCCTAAGTGTAAGTAAGGAAGTGTGCCAATGGAGACACCGCAAAAGTCGTGTCTGCCCCACCCCGCCAGGGACACACTGAGCAAGAGGAGCGAGCGCACCTAGGCAGGTTGCACAGGTTGACACACCTGAGAGCCTTCCACTGTCCACTAGAGCTTTACAAATACAACATAAAAAACACAGGCAAAGGTTGTACGCACTTAATAATAAAACAGTTTGGCAAATTGTGCAAATATTTTAGCAGGATTTTCAGGAGTTTTATGCCCCCATTGGCGACATCAAACTTCAGCTCTGTCCATTTAAAGTAAATATTGATAGTCTTTTACATGTTGTAGACTTAAAGTGTGTCAGTGGAAGAATACCTTACAGCAGTGGAGTCCAAAGTGCAACCCACAGGACCTTTTTTTTGTTGGTTTTTTTTTGGTTGGCCCGCAACAAAAAAAATAACACTAAAAATAAAATATCAACACAGCCAACATCAGAACATTACGAAGGATGACAAGGGCCACACTAACCTTATCATCTAGTAACCTCAAATTGGATATTCAAGGATAATTTAAATAAAATTGCAAATTAAACTACTTAAAAAAATGTAGCATTGTGTCATCTTCTTTTAAAAAGTTATCCATAAGTAATATTTGATATTACAAAAAAAATTGGGGGGTGAAAAAACAGAAACTATTGGCCTGTATAGTATTTGGATAACTAGGAAATGTATTAGATAGTTAAAGTTTTGATTCAAATATTATAGTCTTGGGCTCTATTGTGTGTGCAGTCAGCTCTGTTTAACTGGCATATCTTGGCCTCCATTGGAATGACTTCAGCATGCTTTATGAACACAAAAATAAAGAATATCGAAACAGCCTCCTCATCCTTTCATTTTTCTGTGTGCAGCCCTCACTGGAAAGCGGTTGGAGACCCCTGCCTCACAGGAAACGTGACAAACGTGATGTTGATATCGTGTGTTTCGTGTCAAACAGTCAGAAGGGGCACCTCAAGGGACCATGTTGGGGCATAGTGACTGTTGTTCAATGCAAAAACACTTAATTCCCCCTATTATGACTACTATGTCTGAATTCGAGGAATAAAAGTGTCCTGCTGTTACACAACTCCACCGCGACGCTTGATAAACTGGTTTAGTTGGCTGACGAGGACGCTCTGAAAGGAGCTCCGTCTACCTTTTGTGCTTACCTGCATACCGGGAACGTCCATGGTGACTTTTAGCTTAGAACGCCCTCTTCCTCCGCCAGGTTGCTGCTTGCGTCTCTTTGCCTTGAAATTGCCCACAGAGAGGGTGCCCTGCGCGCTCACACGTCTCCACAAAAACCGGGGTGACTTCCTGGTGGAGACAGGCCTCTTCTGTCCGTAATGGGAGCACAAATGTTGGGAGAAGAGCAAGAGGAGCGTCCTGAGATGTAGAAGAGTGAAGCCGCACAAAGTTGAGCTACTGCTCAGGGGGCGGAGCCATAGTCTGCCTGTTTACGACTGACATCTGGCGGCCACAACTGGAAGTACAGGTACGTTTTAGTTGTGAGCTGAGAGGCAGACATCAGGCTGATTAGCGGCTGCACAACTCGACGCTTCGTCCTCTTCGGTGCGTTGTTTTACGCTCTGACGTCATCCGAATGCGGAAGAGGGAGGGGGCGGAGCCTTCTCGAAGATGGCGTTGCTGCGCTGTCGGCGGGATCCTTGCGGGGTCGTCTGCCTCGTTTTGACCTATTTCAGCGTCTTCTACGCGGACTACGTGGTGGTCCAATACGTGCTCATCCCCGCGTACTCGGACAGGTGAGTTTCTGTTAGCTCCTTTGTTGCTAGACTGGCGACATGACGTCACGGCTCATTTCATTGGCTAGCTAGCAGCATCTTCCTGTTGTTGTTATTCAAGTTGATACTGGAGCTTGATGGCGGGTATTGCGTTTTAATTTTTTATACCTGATTGTGTTACGTTATACACGTTCATATACATACCTGCGCCTGTCAACAGTGTGTGGTGCACCCTGCATGGATCTGCATTCAACGTCATTCTGCTGCTACTGCTGGCCTGCCACTCCAAGGCCGTGTTCTCGGACCCTGGTCAGTGACGTCACAGACCTGGATTCTCACACCCTCGGTCTGAAGTGACGCCACAACTGACTTTCAAATATGTATGTGTGTGTTGTGCAGGTGTGGTGCCCCTCCCTGAGACTGCGCTCGACTTTTCAGACCTCCGCTCACAGTCGTCGCGGATGAGCGACCGGGTGAGTTGCTAAGTGAGCGGTCTTAAAATGTGTGTATCTTTAAATAAGCACACAACTTGTCATCATGTCCTTAATGCCTTTTAGGTGGCTGTGTCTCTATAAGCGCACTCCCATACTTAGGATCTTGAGTGCATTAGTCCTTTCACACAGAGAAGTACGGCATAATGCATTGCATGGTGGCCGGATGGTGCACTTCAAATTCCAAAAACAATGATTTGCATGAGTTCTGATTGGAAAATTTGATTCGGGTTTCGCCGGACCCTGTGGAACGGATTAATAACCACTGGAATTCGATTGGAGACACAGCCTGTGTGTGTGTGTGTGCAACCATATGAACACAGGAGACATATTGTACTTCCTGTTTCCTGCACATTTGTTGATGTGTGTTGTTGTTCATGCAGGGGTGCGAGGGCTGGACTGTGTGTAGCCGCTGTGAAACCTACAGACCCCCCCGGGCGCATCACTGTCGTGTGTGCCAGAGATGTATACGCCGCATGGACCATCACTGCCCCTGGTGAGCAGTCGCCATCATCACTGTTGCCTTGGCACCAAACATTCTCATCCTTTGTGTTTTTAAGGATCAATAATTGCGTGGGAGAGCTAAACCAAAAGTATTTCATCCAGTTCCTCTTCTACACGGGTGAGTAAACGCCCAGCCTCAGCTGCATTTGCACCAAGATGCACATCAAAAGCGTGTCACGTGATTGGCAGGTGTGGCCAGCCTGTACTCCATGCTGCTGGTGGTGTCGGCCTGGGTGTGGCGCATCAGGAGCGAGCAGGAGGGTGACGCCCAGAAGGAGGTGGAAGACACACCAAGCAAGCATCTGATTGTGTGAGTCCAAGGATGTGTTCCAAATCATGCACTTTCGTACTTACACTGAGCATTTTGAGTGCATAAGTGTGTTAGTACATCAAACTGCAGTGCAGATGTTACAGGCAACATCCCTCAATCTTCACCAGCTTGGCTACCTTGCAGAAAGGAAGGACTAACTCAATTGTTTCACAATTCACAATTAAAAAGAAGAGGAGACGCGAAAGTGGATGATGATTGCGATCGTAATTTCCGGGTAAAACGACCGTATTGAATTTGGAACAGCACTAAACCGTCAGAATTCACGCCCTCCGGGATTTAATATGCAGTGTACGCAGTATACGGTACATATTTAAAAATATTCTGATGGAAGTATTCAATTTGAGACATTCGCTGTGTCTTAATTTGTGCACGTCCATACTTACAGTACTTGGGATTTGAGTGCATACGGTTGGTTAAAAACTTTCACACTGAGGAGAACGGCAAAATGCAGTGCAATGTCTGTACCCAGATGTTGTGGGTGGAGTGTGCAGAGATGGACCCAAACCACCCTCAATCAGCGCCATCTTGACTATGTAGTGGAAGGGGACGGACTAATTCGAGTGGTTGCAATTCACAATTACAAAAGGAGAGAAATCAGTTAAATATTGCGACCGTAGTTTCCGGTAAGTGAATTAAGTAACTGATACGGGACAGCACTACACTGCCCTGTGTCGTGCCCTCACGATGCAGTATGCAGTGGACAATAGTATACTGTACATATTGAAGCGTAAGTACAGAAGTGTGTGTATTGAAACACAGCCCAAGTGGCAGCAAAGTGACGACGACCATGGCTCGTGGTCTTACTGACATGACGTATGTGTCCTCCAGTGCGCATTACATCATCCTGCTTGTGGAGTCTGTCCTCTTTGGAGTCTTCGTCTTGGTCATCTTTTATGATCAGGTACTGCTAATGCTAATTGCTATTGTAGCATGCAGTTCCAACAAGCTCCAGCAGAGGGCAGCAGTGCTAAGACATCACATGTTTGCGGTAATCGTCACATCTCTCTCCGCCAGTTGGCCTCAATCGTCAGCGACGAGACACCCATTGAGCAGATGAGGAACAGGCTGATGATGAAGGACAGAGGTTCCTCCTCTTTGCAGCCGCCTCACCACGCAACACACACGCGTAAGCCCAAGCTGGCATTGCTGCGGGAGGTTTTCGGACGAGGTGAGTGAAATGCTGCCGCCTGGCTCAAGAGCGAGTTATAGTGGTTTAGCGTCGTCTCTCTCGGCAGGTTCGGTCTTCTGCTGGCTCCTCCCGCTACACTCCAGCGCCCCTTCAGTTGGCGGTGTTGCCTACTCTGCCCTCCCCGACTACGACGTCTGACCTGTGAGCAGAGGCTCGTGAATGTTCCGCCTAACGAGGAAGAGAGCAGATGAAGATGTGCCTCATGGACTCGTGCACTTGGTTCCGCCTGTGTCCTGCAGCTTAGTTCCCAGGATTCTTTCCTCAAGTTTACTTTCAGTGTTAACACTGGGGAATATTTTCCATATTTAATGAGAAAGTTATAAAAAATTTGATAGAAAATGAGAATATGTAGCCCGGCAGGCAACTTAACTCTCTCATGGAATGTCAAGGACCTTCCTACAAATGATCCCATGCTGCATTTTGTCCGAATGGACCTCATTCCCCGGCTGTGCCTCAGTTCGCACACTTCCGTACTTGGGGATTAACTCGAGTGATAGCAATTCACAATTAAAAAGGAGAGAGTTGGTTAAATACTGCAATCACCAAAATGTGCACACTCAGGAACTAAAGTCACAGTGTACACAGTATACTTCATAAAGTGTACTGACAAAAGTATTCTGTTTGAGACACTATCCCAGTCATTCCATGACCGTGCCTCTGGAATACTTTAGTCAGTACACTTCAATGTGTACTGTGTCCTTACTACAGTTCTTTTTGACAGCAGTGTCGTCCCAAACCAATTAATGTCTTTGCACACTTATCAGAAATGATGATCGCAATATTTACCCGCTGCTTCTGCTCTCCTTTTAAATTATGAATCGCAACCACTCAACTTAGTCTCTCCCCTTCCGCTACGTAGCCAAGATGGCGACTATACACGGTGGTAAATGCCCAGCACTTATGCATTTGATAGACTACTACAAAAGTGCGCCAATTGAGACACAGCCCTTGTTTGTGTTGGTTTTGACACTCCTCTCACATCATGGCAGTCTAACTGAAAGATGAGGAAACACTGAAGGGATTAGTTCTTTATGTTGTCTTATTTGTGTGTTTGTATTTGAGCTCCAAGGAGGTTACTGGCTTGAAGTGTGTTGTACATTTACACACATGCAGTATTGTACTACGCTGTGTCTCAGTGAGGGAATACTTATGTTTACATGAACTGCAAACTAAAAAAAAAATACACGTTTTTATTTTTTATAGAAATATCAAGTGTATGCGGTGTCCAAAAGTGCACTGAGATGAATTTGTCTTCAATTCAGCTGCTAATTGTGGATAAAATCATCATGGACTGCGTCCACATTTTAATGACGACAGTCTTGTGTAGTCGAACAAGGTGATTGTTTCCCCGGCAACAGCAGAGACTGAAGCTGATTCATTGGACATTTTCTATATTCATCAACCAATAAATCAAATTGTCATTCAGTTTACATTCAGAAAAGGTTTTCTTTTGAAATTTGTTTTCATTTGAAAAATGATTTAAAAACTGACTTAAATTAACCTTTGATGCAGTTGTTGAGCTGCTCTACTTGAAATGTTTTTTTATTACTGTTACATGGCTTTGTAACGAGGAAGTGTAAAAGTGTTTTATTTATTGTTGCAACATTTAACTTATTGTTACCATTGCTGCTGCTGTTTTGCTCCAACTTCAAATTTAAACTTTTCTCAAATTTAAACTCTTTTCAACACAACTGGCTGTGTGTAGGTGTGGATTTTTTCCCCCCCCTTAAGTATACTTTTTACATTAACAGGACAATTATTGTATCTTACTGTACTGTTTCTAACAATATAATCAATCCCTATTGATTTAAGCAAATACATTACAAAAAATAAATAGACAAAGCGGAATGATTTCAAACTACAGCATTAAACTACACTGACTTTCTGGACACAGGAAGTGGTCATTACAGTAGACATCAAACATGCTGTCATGTGTCATGGTGACGCTTGTTTAGACGGTCGTGGCAAACAGGAAGATCTGGAGGAGAGGCATGACCCGGAGGGTTGAAAGGTCTGCAAGGACAGCCTGCATTTGAACAAATTACATACAACATACCACGTGTTACTATGAGTAATGTGAGGATATCCTTGTCACTATTGTGTTTGGTAGTGTAAGCTGTGCTCCTGCTAATCCTTGCTACTTTTAGCAATATTGTCATCTCTCTGAAGTGGGGGTGTCTAAAGTGCAGCCCGGGGCCATTTTCAGCCAGCAGCTCATTTTTTTTTTTAATTAGCTTTCAGGAATCAGAAGAGCACGGTGGACCGGGTCTTGATGACTTAGCCGACTTAAGCGGGTTGCGCTGTATACGATTTTCAATGTTACATTTCTGAACATGCTTGTTTACTGTTGTTTTGATTAATTTAGATTGAATAAATTACATTTTTGCTTCGCTTATTTTCCATGGCCTAATCCTCACATTTACTCTCACCAGTTGCATCTTGTCAAAATAATGCGTTTTTTAAAGCTTTTATAAAGAGATGTATAAATAATTGATTTGAAGTAAAACTGAGTTCCGCCTCCACAATATTTTTGAATTGGGAAATAAATGCATTGATCCACACTGGCTTGGTTTTAGCATATTTTGTGTACGAAATGTGGTCCGCCGCATAGTTTATTTTCTTAATGTATGTGGTCCACAGTGTAAAAGTTTTATACACCCCTGCTCTCAAGCAAACATTGACACTATAAAACACACACAAAGACACACACACCTCAGCTGAAGCCAGGGACGTCACTTCCATCAAGTTCTCAGCACGAAAGGCAAAGACGGCAGCTGCCAGGACTACAGGGGGTGCATGTCAAGTCATGGAGCATGACCAGAGAGCGAGGAGGTTACGGTAATATAAAATATGGCAAGAAGGCTACAAACAGCTCATACCTGCAACAGGTTCCAGGGAGTCGTAGCCAAGGATTCTGTCCCAAAGACAAAGCAGCTGGTCAGTGGAGAGATAGCCGGAAAAGGCTCGGACCAACCACTTGAAGGCGATGCGCAACCTGCTCGCAAAAGAGTTAAAGTAGTTAAAAGCAAGACTGCAATGTTTGGCAGTATGAAAAAGATGGCTACAGAAATGCGCCACGAGGTGGCAACACTTGATTATACAATGGAATCCAACATGTGATCACTTACGGCTGAGCTCCCATCTGTCGCAGGTGGTAAAAGAGCTGAGGCAGGTGTGCTTGCAGGAGCCTCTCAAAGAGCAGACACAGAGACACTATACCCTGGGGGGGGCATACATGTGTGCATTAATGGGGCACTGCCAAACAGTGTCCAGCTGGCGGCAGCGCGTTCTTACTGATGACGCCGAGGAGATGGAGTGCAGTCTGAAGAAGTAGCGCGTGTACATCTCCCTGAAGACGCTGTACAGCTTGGACGGTTCGTTGTACAGGAAGCAGAGAGGCGCCACTGGAACACATGACCTCTGACTCAGCATGTGTGTGTGTGTGTGAGAGAGAGAGAGAGTGATGTAGGTCACGTACCATACATTGAGAAGCCATGGAAGGGGATCACACCTGGTTCAAATGATGGAGCACATTGCGTTGCATAAATTTACTGTTAGCTGTGAGGCTAATTAATTTGTGAAGGGCTTGAATGAAGCGTGATGAAAGTCAAGATGAGAGCTCACCATTGGGAGGATAAAAAACGTCACGCTGTACGTCATCTTCTTTGCCTATGAGAAAGACACTTAAGTCGAGCGCAACACACACACACACACACACACACACACACACACACACACACACACACACACACACAGACAGTACCCTGGCGCCCCTTGATGGGGGTGTAAATGTAAGGGGTCTGTGCCTCACCAGCCATGAACCTCACCATTCGTCACCAACACTGACATTGACACGCACGCCTGCGCACACACGATCATGTCCTCCTTGCTCAAGGGTCTCATCTGCTCACCCTGAAGAGAGGATTTGGGAGGAGTGGCGCTGTTGTACTTGAAGTGCTCCAGGACGGCAGCATCCCGGGAGAAGCACAGGAGCACCTAAATACAAATACACACACACGACATGCACAAAATGTCATTGGGAATGACACTCCTTGACTCCCAGAGTTCAAGTAATGCATATTTACTGGAATGACAATCAAAATAGAAGCTCTTTCCATGATCATCCAATTTCAAGGCTGTCTCAAATTCACACTGCACACTCACCGTTTTGAGCGCAACATCCAGGTACTGACAGTGCATTGCATTTTGCGTGTCAACTTGTAACTTAACTTATGCAATCAAAATACTGAGTTGAAATACTGTGAATTGATGTTTCTGTTGCGCATAAGTGGTCAGATACGCAACATGTGATTCCCTATTAGAATTATCATTATACATAACAATGAATGTGTTTGCTCTTCGGGACTATCCTGCCATGTTGTTCCTTGGAGACAGAAAAAGATCACACCTGGTAGAGGAAGTCCTCAAAGACAAAGTAGTAGTCATCATTGCTGGCAGTCAGCTTCACATCCTGCGGGCCACAATTCAACAAAAAAGCTCATCATGTAAGAACGTGTGTCAAAATATAGGCAAGCTTGTGTACACAGAACTGTTTGAGGTCTGCAGTGTGACAGTGAGGTTTATTTAGCTTTCACTGTGTCTGTGTCTGTTCGTGTGTATGTGTATGTACCTTGTAGATAAGGTTGTCCACCAGCAGGTCATGTTGGATGACTCCCGCCTTTAGCTGCTCATAATGTAGGACATCCTAAAAAGGATACAAATAGTATATAATAATTATATAGCGGGAAAATAATTATTTGAACCTCTTTTCATTTTGTAAGTTTACTCGCTTACAAAGATATGAACAATCCAGAATTTTTATGGAAGATTTACTGTCACAAAAACACAATGTTAAAATGTTTTTACTTTATTTAATTTAGGGGAATATTTATTTGTTGCAGGCCGCACGGTGGTCTAGTGGTTAGCACGTTGGCCAACACAGTAACAGCCTGGAAGACCTGGGTTCGATTCTCCCTTGGGCATGTTCTCCCCGTGCGTGTGTGGGTTTTCTCCGGGTACTCCAGCTTCCTCCCACATTCCAAAAACATGCAGGTGAGGTTAATTGGTGACTCTAAATTGTCTATAGGTATGAATGTGAGTGTGAGTGGTTGTTTGTCTATATGTGCCCTGCCATTGGCTGGCGACCAGTCCAGGGTGTACCCCGCCTGTCGCCCGAAGTCAGCTGGGATAGGCTCCAGCATGCTCCCGCGACCCTGGTGAGGAAGATGCGGTATAGAAGATGGATGGATTTGTTGCAACAGCAAACAGCCCCAAAGTAGAATGTTTCCAACTCCATGTTTGACAGTTGTTTGTTGTTTGTTGTTTGGCCCATATTCAGCATTTCTCACATGACGGTGTTAGGCCTGAGTCCACTTGGTGCCACAGTGTTCAATTTTGGTCTCATCTGACAATCACATTTCCCCAAGCCTTGTCTAAGTCATTCAGGTGCTGACTGTCAAACTTCAGACAGGCCTGTGAATGTGTATTTTTGAGCAGGAAGACCTTGCGGATCTCAATCAATTACAGCAAAATGTGTTACTCATGCTTGTCTTCGTCACTGTCCCAAATCATTACAAGCTCCTCCCTTGTAATTCTGGGCTGGTCCCTCACCTCTCTCACAGTCATCCTTACCACACCAGGTGAAGTCTTGCATGGAGCTTAAGAACGAGAGCGATTGACTGTTATCTTGTATTTCTTCCATTTATGAATTATCGGAACAATAGTGGTGTCTTTCTCGCCAGCAGAGAGATGGTGTTTCTGACAACACTCTTCCACTCTTGTATGTCTCCACTTAGAGACGGGACATTATTTATGAACAAGGGAGGCAGGGGTGATAAAACTGTTCCTCTGTGACAGTTAAAACGATGGATGGGTGCTCTGGAAGTGTGGAAAACAGGAACAAAAGGAAGGACGACAGTGGAAGCTCCACTAAAAGTTCTTCATTGTTCTTCATTGGATCTTTGGACAATACCAGTAAAAGTGCTAATCTTTTAAAATAGACAAATGTCAAAATGATGATTGGGGAAAAAAAACACAGACTCTCCGTAGGAATTCATCTCACTTTGATCGCCCTTACCTCATTTGCTTAACACTTTTGCCGCATGCTCTGTTTGGCATAACACAGCTAGATTGACAGCGTTGTGCTGATCTTAGCGATCACATGTAAACACCACAAGGGACAGGGCTAAATGTGACAGCAGGAACATCACTCTCTTTGTCGCACATAGTCTCCATATCATGCACTTTTGCAATCCATCCATCCATCCATTTCCTTCCTCTTATCCGGGTCCAGGTCACGGGGACAGCAGTCTCAGTAGGGAAGTCCAGACTTCCCGGTCCCCGGCCACCTCTTCCAGTTCCACCGGGAAGACACCACGGCGTTCCCAGGCCAGCCGTGAGACATAATCCCTCCAGCGTGTCCTAGGTCCACCCCGAGGCCTTCTCTTGGCTGGGCATGCCCGGAACACCTCACCAGGGAGGCGTCCAGGAGACATCCGGACTAGATCCCAGAGCCACCTCACCTGGGTCCTCTCAATGTGAAGGAGCAGCGGCTCTACTCTGAGCTCCTCCCAGATGACCGAGCTCCTCACCCAATCTATTAGGGTGAGTCCAGCCACCCTACGGAGGAAACTCATTTCAGCAGCTTCTATCCACAATCTCGCTCTTTCGTTCACGACCCAAAGCTCATGACCATAGGTGAGGGTGAGAACATAGATCGACTGGTAAATTGAGAGCTTTGCCTTCCGGCTCAGCTCTCTCTTCACCACGACGGTCCGGTACAGCAAATATATTACTGCAGATGCTGCGCTGATCCGCCAGTCGACCGCACGCTCCAACCTTCCCTCACTCGTGAACAAGACCCCGAAATACTTGAACTCCTCCACCTGGGGCAGGACTTCATTCCCAACCTGGAGGTTGCAATCCAGCCTTTTCCGGCTGATAACCATGGCCTCGGATTTGGAGGTACTGAGTCTCAGCACAGAAGCTTCACACTCAGCTGGAAAACCGCCCCAGTAAACACTGAAGGTCACAGGAAAACAGGCTCGACTTACTGCTGGCAATACAAACCAGACTCCTGCTCTGCTTGTACAAGGACCGAATAGCACATAGTAGCGCGCCACCAATCCCATACTCCCGGAGCACCCCCTACAGGGCACCGCGAGGGACACGGTCGAATGCCTTTTCCAAATCCACAAAGCACATGTGGACTGGCACACTCCCATATTCCCCCCAGTACCCTTGCAAGGGTGTAGAGCTGATCTAGTGTTCCGCGACCAGGACGAAAACCACATTGCACCGGTCGTGCCTTTCTCTCCAGCACACTGAAGTAAACTTTCCCAGGGAGGCTGAGGAGTGTGATCCCCCTATAGTTGGAACACATCCTTCTTGAAAAGGGGGATCACCACCCCGGTCTGGCAATCCAGAGGTACTGTTCCCGACCTCCATGCAATGTTGAAGAGACATGTCAGCCAAGAGAGTCCCTCAACATCCAGAGCCTTGAGGAATTCAGGGCGAAACTCATCCACCCCCGAAGCTTTGCCACTGGGGAGCGTTTTGACTACCCCAGGTACCACAGCCACGGTGATGGAACTGTCCGCATTCGTGCCCTCAGACTCTGCTTCCTCTATGGAAGGTATGTCAGTGCGATTGAGAAGGGCCTAAAAGGCCCATCATCCGACTATATCCTCAGTCGAGGTCAGCAGGCTTCCGTCCCCGCTGTAAACAGTGTGGACCGGGCACTGCTTCCCATTTCTGAGGTGTGGGACGGTTTGCCAGAACCTTTTCGAGGCCGACCAATCTCCATGGCCTCACCGAACTTCTCCCACAGCCAAGTTTTTGCCTTGATCACCAACTGGTGATGAGTTGACAGTTCAGCCCCTCTCTCCACCCACAAGTCCAGAACATGCGGATCATGCGATCATAGACCTGCGGCCTAGGGTGTCCTGGTGCCAAGTGCACTTGTACATCCTTATGTTCGAACATAGTGTTTGTTATGGATAAACTGTGGTTTGCACAGAAGTCCAATAACATCACCCCGCACGGGTTCAGATCGATCAGATCAAGAGAAGGGCCGCACCTCGCCTGGACGTGGGATACCGGGGCCTCATCCTGGAGCCAGGCTCGAGGGAAGGGCTCGCAAGTGAGCGCCTAGTGGTCGATGAGGCCTATCCGAGACCAGCCCGAAGAAGCCACACGGGACCCCCCCCCCCCAAGCAAGCATAGGGTCCGGTGCAATGTGTTTTGGGTGGCGGTCAAGCGTGGACGCCTGGGCGACCTGGTTTTCGGCGGCCAAATCTGGTTCTTTGGACACTTTTGCAATCTAATAGCCAAAAAAGGACCACTGTGGGAATCACTGCAGCTGCTTTATAACAAACTGTGTGTGTGGGCATTCTTTTCCAACCTGTGGATGGTTGACTGAATTGAGGATGAGGGCCCACAGGTCAGCCCGGAGCCCAGTGGGGCAGCCCTGCCTGCTGTACTGCTGCGCTGCTGCACTGTCCTGCTCTGCAAGCACTGACACCACAAAGACAGAAAGACACGGAGAGAGAGAGAGAGATAGAAGAGAGAGAGAGAGAGAGAGAGAGAGAGAGAGAGAGAGAGAGAGAGAGAGAGAGAGAGAGAGAGAAGATGTGTGAGACAATTTTTTTTTTAATCTCTTCAGCAATGACTTTCTACTTGACATAACATTAACCATTAAGTTATGTAATTCATTTGCATTTGACTGAAGGAAATACTTATTTGATCCCCTACCAACCAGCAAGTATTCAGCCCCCCCAGACATGTTTTGTGTCCATGAAGTACAGAAGTTAGCATAGTAATCCTAATCATAACTCATTGTGGATAAAAGACACGTGTCACAAAAACACTCCTCCATTCAAACCTCTCCACCACCATGGGCAAGACCAAAGAGCTATCAAAGGACCTCAGGGACAAGATTGTAGACCTGCACACAGCTTATAATTAAGTAAAAAACTATGCATATTTAAGCAGCTGTTAAATATTTTTGTCTAACGTAAGCATTTTCAAGCATAAAAATAGCTAAATACACTAAAATACAAACATAAGTCATTAAGAAGACTCATTCAAACTGTAATATGTAGTATTCCACACTGGTCACTAGGTGTCAGTGGTGTCAGTAATGTTACTGTAATGTTTGGTGAGACAAACATAAAACCTGATTGTCAAAACAACAGGCTTTTATTGCAGGTTAGAATTATCTCACAACAAGCACAATAATAACATAACTATCTCAATCATAATAATAATCATAATAATAATATGGGCTACTGTTGTGGCCGTAATCCACTTAACTCTGAACCCCCAACGTCAATTCCTGTCCTCCACATGTCCGGAAAACATTCATTGCAACACACATGAGCGAGAGTCTTATTTATGTCTTAAATGTCTTATTTTCTACATTGGGTAAAATTAGTGTATAGGTGATTATAGGGGTGTTATTTCATGTCAAGTGGGCTCAAATAATGTTAAAAATTGTATTTAGAAGGTCATCAACAGGTTTTGTATGCTTTAACTACAAAAACATTTGTGAAAATTCACTTATCACAGTCAGATATGGAACCAATTTACCGTGATAAACAAGGGATTACTGTAATACACATTGCTGTAATAAACTGAAGCCCGTCTGAAGTTCTGAAGACAAAGTTTAGGAGAGTGTGATGTGTTGAGCTCTTAGACATAAATTGGACATATTTGTAGGCAGAGAAATGCTGAATTTGAGCCCAATACCCTTGCTATTTTCTCCACTGGATTTGTACATGAAACGTGTCAAGGCATTACAGCCTCTACTGCGCTGTTGCGAAAGGATGAACATGTTTTTAAATGTTGTGAATCCTTGAAGAAGCAAGACAAGTGAGAAGGTACATAGAACAAACACACCAAGACTTGACCTCCATGCTGAGCAACTGTAATGTTTGGACAGATGTTATAAATGTCAATTTGTCACCCGAAGTCAGCTGGGATAGGCTCCAGCATACCCACGACCCTAGTGAGGATAAGCGGCATAGAAGATGGATGGCTGGATGGATGCTATTCATTTAATCGCTTTGTGTGTCACACTCATATTCCTAGCATGACAATTAATTATATAACAGCTCCACAAACCAGGGCCTAAATCACATGTCACAAGTGTCTTTAAACAAACTGTTTGTGGCCATGATAAGAAAATGAGGGTACAGCACAGCGATAGGAGACATTATGTCACTAAATGTTTTCAATGCAATATTTCTGACTTAACGTTCCCCTTTTTTTTTCTATATACGTGGAGTGACAAAAAATAATATATAATAAATGTGATTATAAAAATAATGTTGCCAATACATTTAGCTTACCTTTTTTTCCAATATCAACATAGTCGTTTTCAAATACGTCTGCAGAAAAGCAGAAATCAAACGTTTGCATTAGTCAAGTTAGGCGCTACAGTGGAACCCATTTGTCGACAAATTTTATGTTGACTAAAACAGTAGCCGATGTATGTCGACATGGACCTAAGCAGGCACTCTTTAGTAATAAGAACATCATGCTGAACCTGGTTTTAATGAATTGGTCAGCATCGACGGATTGTTGACATAAACGGGACTGGCTTAAATGGGTTCAACTGTAATGCTAATAGGATTTTCTCATGACTCATTAAAATGAGATAATGGAGTGTTAGTGCCTGGATGGATATGTGCGTTGTCATCGATCCCCAACTGTCCAGCTGCGAGGCTGAGTTCCAAGTAGGCTCGTCTCTGACCATTTGAAGAGGAACAAAAGCATTACAAGTATTCATCATGAATGCAGATGCCACAGAGATAGCACCAGATGTAAACATGGATCCTACCAGCTGTTGGATGTCAGTAACGTGGAGGGGAACCTGGATGAGGCCCCAGTGGCTCTTGGCACAGATGTCCTCACTGCTGTCATGGTTGGGGTTCCGCAAGCCAACCACCACCTGGTGGCAAAAACGTTGTGATGAAAAAAACATAAAAGTGACAAAAGTGACAACGTCAGGACATGCCCTCACCTCCAGGAAGTCTTTTGGGGCATAGACAGGCCGGAAGCGGCTTAAGTCTGCAAGAAAACATATCCATGTTTGTAGACAACCACCATGTACTGCACCTCACTGGACATACTGTATTTGTTTTTAAAATGTGTCACATTAAGTTTTTTTTCCTGCCTTACATGATAAATTACTATATATACTGTAACATGAGTCAAGAAACCAAAATGGTAAACATTACTGCCACCTACAGCTGGAGGGGTGTCGCCAAGCTACGTTCTATGCATGATTGCATTAACATCGCATTATGACCCGCACACTGGTATGAATACGCAGCATGTAAGAGCTTGACACATTTAAACGGAGGACAAAAAGGTTAAAAGAGACTGGGAAGACTGGGACAGCTTTAAAAGTGTGGATGGCTGGGCACTAACTTCAAGTGTGGTGGT
Organism: Dunckerocampus dactyliophorus; assembly: GCF_027744805.1. NCBI lineage: Eukaryota > Metazoa > Chordata > Actinopteri > Syngnathiformes > Syngnathidae > Dunckerocampus > Dunckerocampus dactyliophorus. Next base: position 13,155,183 of record NC_072833.1, read on the forward strand.
GTCATTCTCAGGAGGACGACAACGTCACAGTTTGGACCAAGGGGAGTGGAGGTTGCTCTGGACAGCTTCTCTATTTGTGCTGTTTATAGCCGGGAGACAGCACCCAGTGCTAAATTTTATTATGCTTCTCTGCGCTGAGATAGCAATGTTACGACACCAGGCCACCATGTGCTTCATACATGGACTTGCTCCAAGCACTAGCTACCCTGAGTTAGCCCGACAGTAATGCTACCACGTACTGTGGACACACATCCATGCTGTGTCTCAAATGCAATACTTTCTTCAGTACACTTCTATACTTAAATAAGTATAGTAAATTCTGGTGTATAAACTGCACCAGTGTATAAGCCACATGTGTCCACATCATAACATGACATAGCATGTAGCATGCACGAGTCTGTGAGCCAATCATGAGCTATGAAAAAACTCACAACAAGCTTGTCAATCCATTGGAAATTGCAGGAGGCCATTACTCAATGTAACAGTCTGACTCACGGTTTCATCTTATAAACAACATTAAACTCATCACATAGTGACTTAACACTCAAACATTATACCTCTGAAATATAGAAAGCTGTATTAATATGAAGAAAAAACGACATTTTAAAGTTTTCCCATAATGCATTTCGTTTGAGAAAACCATTTGATTGACGGAGCATAGAAAGCAGAGGACCCGGAGCCCAAAGCCCAGAGAGAAGCTGACGTCATTGCAGCGCCCTAATGAATGTGTTGCTCAGACGCAATGCCTTATGGGAAAACTTTAAAATGTTTTTTTTTTTTTTTAATTTAAAATCATATTGGGACACATTTGTATATTTATACACCTATTGAGTGTTAAGTTACCGTGTGATGAATGTAGTTTTGTTAGTCAAGTGTTCTTTGAAAGATGATACCGTGAACCAGACTGTTGTGTTGTTATACTGGTATACATAATGACCTCCTGGGTTTTCCAGTGAGTTGGCATGCTCGTTGTTAGTGCACATAGTTCGTGATTGGCTCCTGCCAAAGAGAGAGCTATTGTTTCCTCACTGACTCGCAAGTGGCACAGTAAGTAGTAGTAGCCATAAATTAGCCACACCACTGTACAAGCTGTAGGGTTCAAAGTTTAAGAAAAAAGTAGCGGCTAATGCACTGGAATTTATGGTATACTGTGTACACTGTACCCTTTTTTCCTGACTTCTCCATTGTGCAATAATTATAAATAAATTTATGATTACTTTTTCTCGCTCAAAATACCAAGTGCAAGAACGTAACTGCAACAATTAAGACACAGCACACGAGTGCAGGGAATGTTTGATACCTGGTTCATCCGTGCCCATCTCGTTCCACTTGTTCGCTAGCTCCTGTTGCTCGGCAATCGGCCTCTGTGGCGAAACAGAACAAAGTCATGCAACTATTGTAACATGGAAAATTAGCCACTTACTACATTTCCTCAATTAGTGGCCTCTACTCTCAAAGATGCTCTTCCTCAATTTGTGGTAGGGTGCATTGCCTAGTGTACATTAAATTACATTATAGATTACAGTAGATCAATCAAGGCCATGCCACATAAATGACGTCATATATATACAAATGTAAAAAAAAAAAGAAGTAATACTATAATTTATTTATAAACACTCTTTGCATAACTTTTAACTGCATTTGTATAAATCAAGGCTTTCCCCCTATTAAATGCTGTAACCTCCTTAAAGACACCTGCTACTCTCTGCTGTTGAACAAATAAACACTCCAGGGTGACACCATGAGGACGATTTTAGCAATTGTCAGGCTGTGTCTCATTGGCGCACTTCCATCCTTATGCTTAGCATTTTGAGTGCATAAGTGTGCACAAAGAAGTATGGCAAAATGCAGTGCACTGTCAGTGCCCGGATGTTAAAGGAAAACTGCACTTTTTTTGGAATTTTGCCCATCATCCACAATAAGGATCTCTTTTCTGTGCACTGTAAAGATAAAAAAAACAGCTAAAAGACTTAGCTGAGAATGCACGTAATGGGACACACGTATTCCGCTTATAAAGACCTTCTGAAAAAAAAACAAAAAAAAACGCGGCAACACCGCCCCATTTACATATAATTTGACGTGCATATTAACAACAAAATGTTGAGTTCAGAGGATTAGCGGCATAGAAAATGAATGGATGTTGAGTTCGTTTGCACAAAATCCATGAAATTCCCACAAATGCGACAGGAGACCACAAATTGGTTTCCTTCTGCAAACGTACTACACCGCGTGTGATGTCGTGTTTTGTGCACATGTGCTCATTTCCCGGACACATTGCATTCACATTACACACAAATACAAGCCACATTTTTTGTAATGCAAACGACTACATAAAAAGATCAGATTTTAACAAAAAAATTGAAATTTAGCATCATACACTGCAGGGTAAATATCACAATTGGCATTTCTGGTAAGTGCACGATGACAGCACAACACTGTCCAAGTTTGTGCCCTTGTGCTTAAGCGGGAAAAGGCATGCCCCTCCCCCTCTACTTAAGTCTGTCACTGTGCACTTTTATTCGAGATACGCACTGGGTGGAGCAACCCTAAAATGTGGGTTTTCCCTGTCAAATCTGGCTTTGTACGTATTCCCCTCAACTTCAGCACTTTAGTCCCTGAGTGCTTCTGAGGCTGCAGTAAGTCCAGCATCCCAGGAAGGTGAAAACATTACACTGCAATTGAAGTTTGTGGCGTACTCATTTATATCCATTCCAACTGCAACTGTCACCAATTAGTTTCATTTTCTTTTCTTCTTTCTTTCTTTCTTACCACCATTCAGTCATTTGAAATGAACACAAATTGTTCAATGATTGCTATCAATTAGCCAAGTTACCATACGCGCCAGAGGCACTCCCAACTCTGTGCTCATGCTGTTCAGGCTTTTCAGTATGCGCCTCTCCCAGCTGGCCTGTGTGTTGAACACACATACAGACACACACACATGCATGCACACGCACACACACACACACATAACGAAGTGTTACAACAGTTTGCAAACAAGCGGGCAAACAGGAAGAAAGGCTGTGATGTCACGATGGAGATAAGATGACTGACCTGGGCTTTGCGCATGTAGGCCAGGGGCTCTTTGAGGTGCTCTGCGGTGGCCGCCGGGTGGCTCGAGGGCATCTGGCTGGTAGAAAAACCAAGACAAGAGTAAATAAAATAAAATCAAAGTTTATTTGTATAGCAACTTACAACATCCCAAAGGTGTAAAGGAAGTGTTTTCCAAACTGTTGGGTGCTCATCAATGTATAGTGAATGACTGGAAGCTTGCGTGTGCTAAACATAATTGAGAGTCATGTAAACATCTGCTGGAGCACATGGCTGACTGATGGGGAAAACAGTGCGTTGTCTCATTTGCAAGGGAGCGGGGAGAATTTGAAAAAACTTGTGTATCAACTCTAATCGATTAAGGCCTCAGCATCAGATATCAACCCCTCCCCCCAGAACTATATAAACAACGTGCAAATATGACAAACATCTGCAGAAATGAAGATATTTCATAAATACCTAACAGAGCTACTGCTGTAATTCCATTGTATGTCTTCACTGCAATTACAAAGCTTTGAAGTTGCTGCGGCAGAACCCAGGTTAACACCGCCGTGCTTTTATTTTGAAGCTTACTTTGCACTGGACAGTAAGTCACTCTGTGCATGTTTTAATGCAGTGTAACTAGACAGTTATATCACTGCTTAGTAATAATGATGACATTAACAATACTACAACACAGGTCTACATAAACAAAACGATTTTTCAGAGAAATGGTCGACCATGTACGTCGACATCAACTTAAGCGGTTGCTTTTCTGTAAAAAGTACACAGTGGACTAGAACTTGATGAGTAGGTCAATATAGATGGGTAGATCAAATGATAGTATTAGTACCATGGGTGGTATCAGTGACGGATCGATACTAACGTGATGAGATTTATAGTTTTCAGTTGTCCTGTATAGTTATTTTCACAAATATCCTGGCTGTGTATTTACTTGGTATTTGATTGGTACCAAAATCTTCAGTATCTCCAACCCTACACAGGATGTTGACATAAGAGGACTCCATTCTCATGTAAATGACGTACTTACATGTGTAATTCTCTGTACACTGCATTCTGGAGCTTTCTTTCCCAGCCTGTTGACGAGAACAAGATGTTAGAAGCTCGTATTCAAATAATCTGGGGGCAGGCGGAGTGTGTCCCGTGCACTTCTTTTTAAAAGGCTGTTTTGCTCCCTTGTCGTTTTTACCTTTCCAAACGCTATAATTTTGCTTATTTGTAAATGTTTTTCTGGTTAGCACACATCTTGTCGTTTTAAGCGTGAGTCAATTGTGTTCCTGATGTATTTTTAATTGACGAAACATCTTTGTTAGCATCCTGTTAACTTGCCACTACATAGAAACAGGGAAGGGAAGTCTGCTCACAAAACATGTTTTTATAGTTTTACAATTATAGTTTTACATACATAAAACAATTCTAAATGCATATAAATTACATTTAAGGTTACTTTTATCTTCATTGAAGACGTGACTGTTCCCAAAGAGCGAGCTCAACACCAACACCATGTCTGGATTATTTCTTGAATTCAATAGTGTTTCTCACCTTCTTTACCAAATGCTGACACTAGCAACTTTCTTTTGGTTCCATTTGGGTTTACTGATTGAGAAACATGATTGAATTAAGAAGAAATAACTCATGGCAAAACAGAAAGGTGGTGTTCGTGGTGATCTCGCTGCCACATCATGTCTTTGGGAACAGTCGCATGAAGAATCAAGTCTTCAATGATGGTAAAAACACCTGAAATATTAATTATTCAGTTATCAAATAGTTTAATGCATGTAAAACTATAATCACAAAACTATAAAAACGTGTTTGGTGTTAACATTTTTGGCTTTCTGAAATGGATAAATTGGATTTATATTATTTATTTTGGGGAAAATTGTATTTGGTGAGCATCGGTTTCGGTTATAGTCAGACCTTCTGGAACGGATTAATGACACTAACCAAGGGTCCACTGCATTAAAAGGAGACATTCAAGCACTAGGACCAAAAGGACAACAGCCGCTCAAGCTAAAGCTTGTTTCCCTGTCAGACCGCCCACAAGCTCATCTATTAGGTCAGCCGTGTGATTGGCTGTCCCTGCTGTCACTCCCGGAGCGGCTGGACTTGCACACCGGTGTTTTCCTTAGTATTCATCTGCTACTGGAAGTTAACATTTTGGGTGTTTGTTCTACCTGGATAAGGTCAGAAAGATAAATTGCACGTGTGTGTTTGGTCTCACCACTCATGCTAAGCTATCTGAACAAAACATTTGCTTTGCGTTATAGGTGACAAATTAATATATCTGATATTCATTCATATGCTGACCGCCAATAAAAAACGAGATACGGACTCGAAGTGGCGCACGGGCCACACTTTGAACATCTCTGCTTTATATTATTTTAATACTTCAATGTCACACCTGATGATTTGAGGAAACTACGCACATCTTCTTTCAGATATTCCAGTTTAATCTCCGGTTGGTGAAGACACTCCTACATGACATCCAAAGAGAAAAGTGAAAGTGAAAGTCAGTTGTTTAGTCCTGCCAGCGCCTGTTAGCCGCATGCTAATACCTCATGCTAATATTCTCACTTTAGCTTGACGCTCGATTTGGGAGTGCAAATGGCTCCCCGCCAGGCGCTGGACCAACCGAGCTATCGTCACAGATAACTCAGTGTTTTCCTCCATCATTTTTAACGTGGATACGTCGTTTTACAGCAGGACATCTAAGCGTTTAGTTTGATATTCTAGGTTAGCATCCAGTCGCCTCACAGGAAGTGGGTCCGCGCGTTCCGGGGAGAAATAAGAGCTCCGTACGTAATTTCCGTAATTTCACCAATTCCTGCATATCAACAACTACTGTACAGCAATACAGTATCTTATAATTTCCACCCAGTCCCACCTATTTATATTCATCCACATGAACGTAATATTTCTGTGGAGTCACCACGAGCTTTACATATTTGTGTTATATGAATGTTTTTAATTATTTTTGATTATTTGTATAATGACTTAAGTATGTTACGTTGTCTCCATAAGGGACCCAAAATGTGTGGTTTAACTTGCATTTTACCCATCCATCTGCTATGATGCCTATCCTCACAAGGGTTGCGGGAGTATGCTTGAGCCTATCTCAGCTGACTTCGGGCGACAGGCAGGGTCCATCGTGGACTGGTTGCCAGTTCATTGCAGGGCACATATATTTCCATTTTACATTAAGATGTAAGTGCAATCATTTTGTCATCATCCAATTTTCCGCCGGGTCGATTTTTATCCCCTTAAGGCAGCAAAATGGTCAGGGTCCTAATACTTTTGTCTGTAGCCCGTTCAGGCAGCACATCGGTTAGGGTCTTACCACTATCGTCTGCAGCCTGCTCAGGTGAGCCACTGTGCTTGTACTGTAGGAGGTGGGACACCTGCACCTTCAAAAGGTTCGATCCCTGGTAATGGCCAGTGGACGTCCAAGAAGAAAGAAAGAGGCCATACCGGACATTTCTGTGCCTATTTTGACAATGCAGCTGTATTATCTTGTAGATAATTGAATGTCAAAAGAATTCCCAGTGTGGCAACTGAGCTTGTAATTGCTTTGTTGTTGTGTTGCGTAAAAGCTCCATTTGGACTGCCAACCACTGAAGAACTTACCTACTACTTACCCATTAAATCAGAGGTTCTCTATTTCCTGTCCCCCCAGTTTGAAACACTGTTGAGAACCTGCTTTATTTATTTATCTGTACAAACCACTGTATGAGTTGCTGGCACCAGCATCGTTCAGGCATAAATAATAACAGTAAGGGTCTACCCACAGTATCAGATTAGTATATAGTTGCATCCAGACGGGCACGTTTGACTGGGTGAAAATGAAGTAATACATAAGGCACACCTACCTGTGGTGCTATAAACAGACACGCTGACCATGCGACACCAAAACCATAGAAGAAAGAACACATGCGCATCAAGTCAGTCATCTTTTGCTTGTCCAGCTTGTTTAGACTGATGCCTAAACAAAATTACTACTCCTAGTCATTTTGGACTACAGTATAAAACACAAAATATCAGAACAATGTCAACTGGAGTGAGTCATGCCAATCGAAATATTCTGATATTATGGTGGCTTGTCAGCAGCTGTCAATTCTGGTCACGTGACGGCACTTTGGAAGTAGTTGAAAAAAAATACTGTTTCAGGGCACCCAGGCTGAAACGATAAAATATTAAATACCTTGCCATTTTGACCTGAAAATGTTTGGCCCCTAACAGACCTACCAACCTTGAACAAGTCTCCTGTGCCTCTCAGCCCCTCGCCACACACACACACACACACACACACACACACACACACACACACACACACACGCGCGCAACTCTCATTGCAAAACATAAATATATATATATAAATACATACAAAGTGAGACTTTATAACACATTTTAATTCTCTTTTTATGACATTTTTTGTGTTTTAATGACAGACTGGAGCATGAACCGGAGCTGAAATATGTACAAAAACTATGCTATTAAAAAACAAGAGTCCCCTTGTTGTGACGTTATTGCTAAATGTTACAAACTAGCATTTGCGCAAGGAGTATAGTACTACAACTACCACGATAACCAGTACGAGAAGAACACACACATACAGTGACAGTGTGTTAGCGCTCTATAGTGCAAACAGCCCAAATAGTCTGAAGAAGTAAGGCTGAGAGCGACAGAGGGAGAAAAAAGGTTTAAAGCTGCCTCTCGCTGTGCAGTGCATGACACCTACTGTATATGATCAGACATTTGGCATTTCTCCAGGACACAAACATTGTTCAGAGCTCCTTTAACAAAATCATGACAGCTGCTTCCAGAAGAGTACAAAGAAAAAACATTTTCCAAAACAACTCCAGATATGGCGTGTAACATTTCCGACACCCCGTGACGCTCACGTCCCTTTAAAGAAGTGTAAACCAGCTCAGGTTGTCAAGGTCAAAGTGTGCCCTTGAACTCTGTGATGATGAAGATGATACTAAGGGAGGGGTCAACATGTAAACAACCCAAAAATATCCCAGAGAAGGCGGGCGATCCTAGCAACAAACACAGTGTCTAGAGTTAGAAAACATAGACAAGACTTGCTGTTAAATAAAATCTACAGTTTCAAGATTGCACAACCTCTGACCTGGCCAGTAAAGGGTTCGTAAAGATTTGTTGTCGCTACGCCAGACAGGAAGTGGCCTTTTTTTGTTCTAAAAATCTAAATAAAACAAAACCCAGGCCGACCGAGGCAGCGCAGGCAATAATGCACTTTTTTGACATCAGACAAGGGGAAACTTTGTACCAATAATTTAAAATATTACAATATAAAACATATCAACTTAAATCGTGTTATTTTTTCCACTGAAGGGGATTGAGCAAATCCTTTTTTGTGTGTGTTGTTGTTGTGAGAAAAGACAAAGTTAACACATTCAAGTTACAGTTGGACTGTAAGCTGTTTAGTATTGCCTTTAATTGTCAAGTTTATTTTCTTCCTCAGCCTTTTGGAGTATTTGGATGCTAATGGAGTGAGTCTAACTCAATAATCCATTACATAATGACACACGCGCACACACACACGCACACGCACACACTGGCTGGTGAACTCGTAGTGCTCAGGTGGACAAATTAATGAGCTGTACAATATTGCTGTTCGTAAATGTTCAATAATACACAAAAGAAGAAGGCCTTTCTGCACTCCATCGGCACGGACCCGTGTTTTGTTGGTCGCGTTAGAAAAAGGAAGGCGCTCGTGAGAAGTACCAGCAGTGGAAATCGAAGGAAGGCGAGCAGATGCTCTTGCTCAGAACGACAGTTCTCGTGTTTTTTGTGTGTAACTGAAGTTGTCAGTAAGGCCACATTGACTCGCTAATGACGCCGCTGGAAGACACAAACACGCGTGATATGACGTGAGGCTAAGGCCGTCCAACAACAAGACCGCTTGGACGCTCCGTGACGTGGACAATTCCGACGGAGACGTGGCGCACATATTGGCAAAGGCAAGGCAGAGGCGTTGCTTAAAGCTTTTCTTTCTTTTAAAGACTTCATAAAAACCAATGATAATAAAAAATAGGCCCTCTGAGGTCCCCCCCCACGACTACACACAATGAAAACCTTCGCTGACTTTTAGGGGGGAAAAAAGCCCAAGATCAGAGGAGGAATACAAACTATTTGGTAACAAAAGTGTACTATATGTTTAATACAAAAAAAGGTATGGAGAAAAATGTACCTTTACTAAAGCTTATACAAGATCCTTGGTCCATAAAAACGACGTCACCGCCACTTTTTTGTGTCCCTCTGCGTCCTCATACAACAATACATCCATCACCGGGAAGCATGGAAGCATGGAAGGAGGGCAGTGCAAAAATATTCACTCCACTTCAGCACTCTCGTTAGTTTTTTGGGGCGGGAGGTGCGCTGGATGTATTGTTGTGGTGGATCCATTGTGGCAACTGTGGAAAGATGCTGGTGCTCTGCAGGAACATTCCAAAGCACCAGGAAAGGATCCTGGCAGGTCCCCAAAGTGACCGCAGGGGAGGAGGGAGCTTGTCCTGCTTCGTCCCGTCAAGCTTTGTGATGTCACTCCTCCTTCAGACCCCACCCACGTTTCTTCCTTTATCCCGCTCATTTTTCTCTCCAAAATTGATACGCAGCAGTTTGATTCTTCCCCAAAGTCATTCCACACCCTCCGGTATAGTTGCTCTCAAGGCAGACGGGATCAAGTGTTAAGAGACCACGGTTGCGGCGGCGGACGAGGACGTGACTCCCGCGGCGGTGGCGGCACTAGGGGCGTAGACGGCGGCACCCTCCTGGCTGCCACCGTCCCTCAGCAGGCTGGAACTGCCGGCCCGCAGGATGGCGCCGGCCGCGCTGCAGTGTGGCCTTGGCCCGGGCTCCGGCGTGTAGGTGAAGGTCAGCGTGGTGGAGTAGATGATGCCGTCGTTCCTCACCAGCGTGACGGGCACCTGGACGGGCTGCCGCACCCAGCGCCAGCCCTCACAGAAGGCCGAGATGTCGGGCACCACGCATAGCATGCTCTCTGCACACCTGAGGACACGCACAACAGTCAGGGCGGCCTCTTTCATGGAAAACAATCACATGGTCTTGAGATGGCGGTAAAGCACACCTGTACATGGTCTCTGCTTCGACGTCTCCGAACCAGACCCGTAGATTTGGAGTGAAGTTCTGTCCTGTCAGCTCCAGCATGGCGACGTCCCCACCGCCGTTCAGCTGCACGCAAGCACACACAGCATCCAAGACATTCTCAGTGTTTCTCCTACCACAGGGGTCGGCAACCTTCAGCATCAAAAGAGCCATTTTGTCTCCTCTTTCAGGAAAAAATACATTACACAGCCACCAAACATTACACAGCTTAAAAAACAGTCAAATTTGTAATTTTTAAAAAATGTTACAACAACAAAATTCAACAAATAAAAGTGCAGCAAGCATGTGTAGGCATACTCTGAAATCATTTAAACGCCATTTTCAGTGGTTCCCATACTTAAGTTTAGAATAAATAAATTGGAGGCTAACTAGTTAGCTTGCTCGCATTCTATGCAGCCGTGGCCATCTCTTGCGTTCCTGCATTGATCCTGTAGCCTGCGCATTAGCAATGTGGTGTAAACAAAAATAATAGGAGTGTAAAGGTGACTAAAGAGGTGTTATTTCATGTCTACATGCAAAAAAATTGCATTTAGAAAGTCATACACAGGTTTTCTATGCTCTAACCACAAAAATATTCCATCTATCAATATTGAATCCTACTTCGCGGAAATTCACTTCCCCTGGTTAGGTCTGGAACCAATGAAGCAAGACACCCCCTCTTTTAAAACACACACACATACACAAACAAACACACTGTGAACGTGCATGTGTGCACCCCAATTGTAACTGTAGAGGAGGGATCCCTTTATAGTTGGCGAAGCTGCTGATGAGTATGTGTGTTTGTATTCATTTTCCCTCCCTGACCAGTCAGCCCATTGCTGCAAAGCTATGTACTGCACGTTTAGTACAGCCCATCATCACAACCCCCACAGACACCACACCAATAAAAGCAGCATAATGATGACAGCTTTTGTTGCTTTGTTTAAATGTGATCTCGTCAGAAAAGTGTTCAATGTGATGTTTGTCAGCTTTCACAAACCCAACAGAAGCCAAAAAACAGAGGGGGTTAACCTGTAAGCTTTCAACCACAGGCACAGGGGTGACAGGCGATTGGACAGGGCCCATGCCCTCGTAGAAGGTGTACTCGGCCTTGTCGGTGCTGATGATTGTCCAGGAGGCGCCATCATTGATCATCTCCTTGTTTGGTTCTTTTGGACATGGAGTGGCCTGGAAGCAGACAGGAAGTAGGAGAACATGACTGATAGGGACTTGAAAAGAGGACATTGGTGTTGAGGGTGTGTATGACACTGACTTGAAACTGAATGATCCTCTCTTGTGAAAGGCACAGGTACATGCGCTCTGTGTCCTTCAAGTAGAAGGCACACTTGTGGAGCTGGGAGACTGGGTCGTCCGCGTCAAGCAACGCCGTCTGCTTGTCCACCTTACGGATGATCTGATGGGGGCGAAGACAAGCCATTTAACCTGTCTGAAAGGAAACGAGAACGGGTGGGGCTTTCTTTCTTACCAGTCTGGGTAGTGCCATGCCGGTGACTGAACAAACCAGCTTGACCGTCTGTCCATAGTGAATGTAACCATCTCTCACAGTGAACTCCTCTCCTTCAGACTCTTCATCATCCACTGCAACGTATCACAATGTTCACACAATGACTCAAAGCCACTAATCACTAGGGTTGGGCTTCGACCATCGATTGGGAAGCGGGACTAACATTCCGATTCTCCCGGGATCGTTCATTTTTTAAAATTTCGATTCCTACTTTCAATGTCCGAGCAGCCCGCCGACCGGAAAAAATGGCCACATAACACCAAAGAAGAAGAAGCGGCACCAAGCTTTTGTGTTGATCAATTTCAACCATGGAGAGTGTGCGACGGCACTCAAAAGTTTGGCTGAAATTCTGCAGGAAAAATGAACGGTCAGCAAAGTGCAACATTTGCAACGCCATCATATTATGCAAAGGAGGGTGCACCGCTAACATAATCAAACAACTCTGAATTCACGGTGTACAGAGTACTATGTTTTTCAAGCACTACGCCAGACTTCATCTAAACAGTTAGGTTAGAAAAACAATAAATTACGTTGTTCTTATGCCAACATTGAAGCATTGTAGTATACAGTATATACAGCGGCCAACTCAAATATCTAGCTAACTTAAGACTGTGTGCATTTTTACAAACAAACGACCTGACGTTAACGCTAGCTTTAGCCAGGAATTTGACCAGATCCCGCCAAGTGTTACTCCATTCACCGCACTTGTTTGATATTCTGCACAGAGGTTAGTAGGAACTCAGTCACATGCTTAAGTTCCACTTTGTCTATTCCACATCATAAGTCACTCTCGAACACATAAACAACAGGATACGTGGAATTGTTTTTGTTTTTGAAAAGAATCTGAATCGAGAATCAATTAGAACCTGAATCGAAACGAGAATTTTGAATCTAAAATCGCTCAAATTCCAACGATGCCCAACCCTACTAATCACTCAATAATAATCAATCAATAATAAGATGGGTGAGGACGCTCTATTTAGCTGTACTACATGTATAAACAACATCTCACCGACAGACCAACAAAACAAACACCTGACCAACTTACACAGATGGATGTAGAAGGCCCCCCACTGCTGGGAGCTGGCATGGAAATTGCCACCCTCCACGTGGAGATAGCGCGTGCTGACCGTTTGAGACCGCAGCCGGTTGAACAGCGCCACCTTGGTGCCTGACGCGATGCACACTGTAGAGGAAAAGTGACACATTTTAGTTATACCATGAACCCCTCCCCCCCTCTGCTCACAGAGCAGCTGTGTTAACAGTGTGGTAAGTGTAGCGAAAATAGCTTGTAATGTGCACATTTCAGGTGTTCTTAAATAGGAACGTGGCTAAATTCGCGCACCTATACTTACACTTTACATTTTGAATGCATAAGTGCTTGTGTTTCTCACCTTCTTCATCAAGGTGCTGACAATTGCAACTTTCTTTGGCCCCATGGTGGGTTATTTTGCAGCCGTACTCAGTAAAAAGCAGAGACTTGTGGTGTAATTGTGTTAGTTATCAAAGAACTACACAAAGAACTACAGAGTCAACAGGTGATAACGTCAGAGAGGCGACGGTGCTGGGGGACACTGACTTCCAGGTGGGAGTTGAGGGCATGTACGTTTCTTAATAGAGACACCTTACCAACACAGTTGGACTCATGCAGTGTCAGAGCTGTTTATTTATCTGTGACAGCAGTATGACAAAAATGTTTTATTGTGTGAATACTTCCATTTTGTTATTGTTTTTTCAAACCTTTTTGGTGTCATGAACACTTTAATGACTATTTGAAAATGTGAGTTTCAGGTTGAGACCATTTGAGAACCCCTGACCTAGATTATCAGGGACCAGGGAGGCTGTATTGGCCTCTAGTTGATGAACACAACAACAACAAGATCCAGAAAGTCAAACTTACAGTCAGCGTTTTTAAGGGACTGTTTCTTTTTGGAGGGTTTGGAGATGACCTTGATCCTCTTGCTGAGGAAGACACCGATGTCGGCGCTGTTGCCGTAGAACATCTTGACAGACAACATGAAGTGCTTTCTCTTGTCGGAGTCAGATATATACAAGGTTTTGGCTGTGCAATAGTTCTGGGAAGAGGATGTTCACATCAGTTTGGTGCCCTCACAAATGATCAATCAAATCAATCACGGCGTGAGGATATTGTACCTTTCCCTCTAAATTAAGCTGCTGCATTTCCTGGTCGCTGTTGCCAATGCCGATGAAGGCGCAAGGCTGCGACTCTTGTTCGGAACAGCCGTCACGCTCCATCTGGTCTTTCTTTTTCTTCCAGCCACTGCCCATCAGGTACACACAAGGGGGAGGGCAGAAAAACCTGAACACAAACATCCATAAACTTGTCACTTTTAAGCCCCTAGTCACTTCTGTTACTATCTTTCAAGATTCAAGAGTTTTAATGTCATGCATAGTAAAACAAGCAGTTATACTATGCAATGAAATTCTTATTCTGTTCATTCTGCCAAGAAAAGAAAGAAAACACAAGAAAAAGAATAAGAACATCAGAAACATAAATACCAATAAATTAAGCAACGACTATCTACTGCAGGAGTGACCAAACTTTTTCCAGCGAGGGCTGCATACAAAAAAATTGACGGATGCGGGAGCCACTTTCATACATGCTGTACATCAAAGATGCTGAAACCAATCCAATGCGGACAATATACATTACTCACAAAAAAATGTTCACTTGCACTATAACACTTAGAGGTGAACTTTAATTTTGAACTTTTGAATGCACATAATAGCCAACTGTTCAATGATTCACTACTTTTTGCCAAACTTGCTATTTTGTAACAAGGAGCTAAACGTCAAAATTCACAACAGGTAAAGTTTGTTTACATTTTCACAGAAAGGCATAATGTAAGGTCTTCCAGTTGCTCCATATCTCTGTTGCGACCTGCTGACGTTTTTGTGAATGTGCAGATTTTGTGAATAGTGTAACTGAACAAAGTTGCAAAGCAAATTTGTGTATTTGTATTTGTACTTTATTTACCCCACAGCGGGGAAATTCACTTGTTAAAGCAGCAGATGTACAGATGCAATATCTAATCATACATCTTATTAATAACAAATTTGTTTTATTTTTACAATATGCCGAGGGCCAATAAAAACGAGCTGAATCAAGCGGTCCACCAACAGGCGCTTACAGTATTCACCAGCAGAGGGCACACTATCACCAGGTTTGATGAAACAGTAATGCAAAGAAAACCACTGGATTTCATAATCTGTGTGATGATGTTCATTTCAAGACTCATCACGTCTCCTACTTTGCATTCTTTCACATTTGAACACAAGAACAACATAAGACACTTTAGACTGTATGAGACATGGAGCTCAAATTTGACATCATATTATTTTTATTTTATTGTTATTTCATTGGAGAAGGCAACTGGTTGAGGCCACTTACCTTTTCTCATTGCCATAGGATTTCTGTGCAACTTTTGCATGCAGGATCATGACAGTTTGGTCCCCTCGCTCCTTCAGGTAGTTCCTCATGGCTTCTCTGGAACAGCAAAACAGTGGTGAGAGGGGTGGGGTGGAGTGGTGGTGGTGGTGTGTGTGTGTGCGCTTGTGTGTGGGGCGGAGGGGAAGGTTCATCAACAGGCCAGTTATAATCTATAATCTCCATGTTGGCGCATAAGGAGCCTCTCGGTTTGGTTGTTTTGGGGGATTGTTGGGGCGTGGGGGTCACTATATCGGTGTAGACACAGACAGGCATTAGGTGTAAAGAATGACAATACACAGAACATGTGCATACTGTACACTCGCAATGACCCCATCCCCCCCCCCCCCCCCCCCCCCCCCCCCCAAAAAAATATGCTTGCTCCCTCCAGCTGGGTCCCGTCGATGATGGAGGGGGCGGGGAGGGCTGGACCGTTAATGACCGGCTCAGGGAGTGGGGTGGTAGTGGACGAATTAAGCAGTTAAGAGAGAGGACGGGTTTTGGGAGGAGACATGGAGAGCCTGTTGTCTATCTCCTGGGGGGTCAAAAGAGGGGAAAGGGGCAGCAAAGTCGTTGCTCTCACCACTCGTGCTAAGCTGAAGGTGCTCAGAGAAGGTGAAAGAATGTTTTTCGGTGCACTGTCAGACACCAGCGCGCCCTTCACTCATGCACATTCGTATGTCAGTGACACCTGACACGCTAGCGCGTCTCATCTGCCTCGCAACACGGAGCCGCACGCTCGGGTTAGACCAGGCCTTTGTTATGGTAAGCAAGAGGCCCCTCAGAGAGAGAGAGAGAGAGAGAGAAAGAGTGGGGGAGAGGGAGGACGGTGGGCTGAAGAGGAAAAAGGCTGATGCAGACTTTAGTTTATCTAGCTCAAACTGGATGTGGAAATGAGCTGTTATGATGTTCTTGTTCAAAGTGACAGCCGAGGCTCACTCATGCCACCCTGTTGATTCATTCGGGCTCGTTGCCCAAGTTTAAACAAAATGACAGCAATACAACCAAAGAATTCCAAATATTTGCGGCCACTCAAGTGATCCCAGCCAACATTGAAGCTCTTCAAAAAGCTTTTTTTTCCTTGTATATACGGCTCAAAAAACATAAAAGGGAACACCAAAATAACACATCCTATATCTGAATGAATGAAATATTCTTCTTAAATACTTTCTTCTTTACATTGTTGAATGTGCTGACAACAGAATCCCAAGTCATGTATTCATTTATTATTTGTATTTATTTATTTATTGGGGGTGTCTTGCTGTCCACCTGTTGTCTATTCCATTGGCACAACAACATGTGAAATTGACTGTCAAGCTGTGTTGCTCCCTAAGTGGACAGTTTGATTTCACAGAAGTGTGATTGACTTGCAGTTACATTGTGTTGTTTAAGTGTTCATTCATTTTTTTGAGCAGTGTATTTTGTGTAAGCATTACTGTACTCTTTCATAGCCACTCATTCGGTCGCAATATCATAAATCTTGCCTTTAAAGGAACAAGATGTAATTGCTAATTTCACCTCTTTTTTTAAAAAAGGTACAGTATTTATTTGCTGATTTGCTAAATTGAAGAGTTTTATGCTCGTTTTTCATTGTGCTATGTTAGCACTAGCATCGAGTGGACAGCTTGGACAAATCCTTAGCAGTAGTGTCGTATTACAACAGCACATTGTCCAACCTGGTTACGCTGGTCCTGTTTATGTCTACATCCCATCTACAGGTATTGTCGACCAAGTCCCGGCCCACTGTGCTCTTATTACTAAAAAAGTACGCATTTAAGTTGATATCAACATACAGTACATGTACATAGTTGGCAGCTTTTGTTGGCATAAAATTTGAGACCCAAAGGGATCATTTCTATTAAAATTATTATTTTGACATGGATTCTACTGCAGCTACTAAAAAAATGCACCCATTTATTTATTTATTTTTTAATTGTTAGCCACCGGAAGAAAAATGTACCAAAGCTTTATTGTCATTGCAGTCAAGACACACAACAAAATAGGAGCACCTCTGTTAGATAAGAGTATGAAATATCATATATCACATATGCACAAATCGAGTAAAAATATATCAACAAACAAAAAATCCTTGATTAACGCCAATTCTACTTATGTCTCTGAACAAAGTTACAAGTAAATGTTCGAGCAATGGTTAGTTTTGGTTTGGCGACGACGACTTATGTCGACCTGAGCTAGCCAGTCTGAGGGACGACGACTTCAACAGGTTTCACTGTAGTAGTAATTGCCAACTGTAGGGGGAGTCACTGAACAGCGTCAGCAAACTCTTCCTCCGTCAATAGCTTATTCGATTGTTGCACAAACCAACATTTTGAAAGCTTCACTGCAAATCCTGCATGTACAGTAAAGTGATACTCCATCATTTATCCTGGTAATGAGCAAGCACTACCACAAGAATCTGGGCCAGCTTCATTCCACAGACATAATTCAATATTAAGTAAGTACCAGCCACGGGCAGTCATTCCACACCAGTATGGCTGGTACCCCCCCTCCGAATAACAACAGTGGCCTCTCTATTACACAATTACGCTTTCACTCACAGCAGGTTTTTATATATTACTGTCGTCCCTGATGCCATTTTTAGTGCTGACATCCACCTCAGTGCACCCAGTAAAATATTTCAATGGATGTAAAGCCTCACATGCGGCAACAATCAAATGAAACCGAATATGCTGTCATCAGATGAACTGAGTGGGCCCGGTGGAGACTTCGTCATCTTTTACAAGCTGCCAAATGTTGTTCATACCGCAGCATTCTAATCAAATTCTAGTGGGGAAAGAGAGATTTACAGTGATTTTAAATATGGCAGACTAAACTTTATAGCAACTAAGCAGTAAAATGGCGCAGAGGTTGAGCGCCACAGACACACGCTGATATAAATTAAGGTACATACAAGCAAGATTGTATCTGAGGTGGCTGCACTCGGACTGAAAGTAAAAAGTAGTTTGCAAGCTTGGATGCGTGCAAAACCTACACAAGCATACTTTTTATCCGCAAGTCTCAGTTGATGGATTCATGTCTGTGCACTTGACCCACTTTCTCACACCTTACAGCACTATCATTTTCAGTCAGGCGGCAACGCAGGCAGCTAAAGGACTGTCCTGCGGGGGCTTTTTAGGGAAAACCCTGTCAGGACGGCTACTCGACTGGAAATACAATGCATGACACATTTGCACTGCCAATGAGCCTGCAAGCACACACGCGCACACGCACACACACTCAGGCATTGCAGGCATTACAGTCACACACTGACTATAGAGGCTGCATGAAAACCACTGGTTTGAGTCCAAAACTCAAATCCTGCCACTAAAATGCAGCGCTATAAAATATACAATGGTGTTTAACAATATGCATATGGATTAAGAATGACTTTTTGCAAAGCTGTCCAAAATCTGAAAGGGTAAATTCCTACACACGGAATGCATTTACACAACATGTTGGTGGCAGGAGCAAGTGTGAGTGTGAGTGTGTGTGTTTGTGTGTGTGTGTGTGTGTGCGTGCGTGCGTGCGTGCTCACCTGGTTAGGCGCTGTGGCTGAGGGCGCTCCCCAAACTTCCTGAAGTGTGAAGAGAAAATAAAAACTATGAGCGAGCTGGCTGTACAAGTAAACAACACATTGCAAAGCTGCTTTTACATTAGATTACGACTTTGCCACCATTAATCAATCAGGAGTTGGGCCCAATACAATTAGTACTGCACAAGAATTAGAAACCTCCTAAATGACAATACTGGTGGTCAACGGTTTACGGCATTCAGAGTTTCAGCATTTTATGGTTACATGCTCCCATACAGTAAATTCATTAAAAACTTCATTTTGGAACACTGGACTGTCGTAACTATCATCAAGGATAAAGATTGCATTCAAAAGTATGTTGAAGTTAAAGATGTTGAAGGGTAATGAGGAGGTGGTCGATCAACAATCTCTTGATTGCAAAAACAAAAGAGGGTAACGTCGGTCGAACCACCAAAACAACATCAGAAAATTCAACTCATCTTTGCATGGAATTGTCCTCCCACACCTACACACAGTCAGGACTCGTGTCACAGTCACATACAGTCACAGAGAAACAGTTTACAATCACAAAACTCTTGAAAAAACACAAAACTGCAGGGTCGCTACAGTATCTTTCAACATGTCAAAGGATCTGCTCTTATGAAAGCGACTACTAAGCAGCGTCGTGGGGGAAATAATTGATTCTTAGATGCATTGCGATGCGGACATTGGCAATTATTTATCAATTCATAAATGTCAACAATCAATGCTGACAGAACATGAAAAACGGAACAAAAAAAGACAGAAAGCGAAAGTGCCACATGGACAGTTTATGGTGGTGCACCTAAGTGTAAGACGCTACCAGAATGGCTGAGCGTAAACTCCCACACGCACCCGCTAGATTTAAAGTGAGCGTCTGGAAGCACTCATTTTCCACCCAACTGGGAAAAGGTGAAGCTAATCACACTTATATAAGCACTGTCATGCTAGGTGTTAGCATGCTAATGTTAGCATGTTACCATGTGAACATTGGCATATTAGCATTTTTATAGGTATACACACATAGCATTATCATGTTAGGTGTTAGCAATGCTAACATGCTAATGTTAGCATACTAACATGTTAATATTAGCATTGTAGCATTGTTAGCCATTTTCATAGGGAGACACATATGAACACTTAGCATTATCATGCTACGTGTTAGTATGCAAACATTAGCATGTTAGCTTTGCTAACACCTAGTATGATAGTGTGATGTGCTCATATCTGTGTGTACCTATAAAAATGGCTAAAAATGCTAGCATGCTATCGTTAGCATTCTATCATTTTTGTCAAAGAGGCATTTTTCTGATGCAAATGTATTACTCTTTTAAACGCATATTGTTTTGAGAAGCCAAACTCTTTACTTAAGTAGCAAACACATTTTAGAGCTGTAATATTTTTGCCCAAGGTTATCATACCGTCAGAATCTCACACCGGACCATGCCTAAAAATAATGTTAGGGGGAAACATTGCTGTGCATCCATCCATGCCAACCTAGTGGTGCCAATTCCCATTCTGCTACAGTCAAAGCACGGTGCTAAGAAACACTTCTGTTCCTTAACACAAATTCAGCAATTATTTGTACTCAAATGTTGGAGAGCAAGTACAAACCATCAACAAGCAAAGAGTGTGCCCCCCACTGGGAAGGGATTTTGTGAGATCAGAAGAAAAATCCTAGGAAAGATGATGGGCTGTGAGGGCCAGGACGTGGAATCACTGTAAAAAGAAGGGCGATCAATACGGTTCCCACAGTGAAAGACAGATGCTTCAGCTAGCTAATGCATTCTGGAAGGAGGGAGGAATGGGATACTGTGGGGAAAGTGGAATGAGAGATTCCAGGGAGCGAAGAAGCAAGAAACCTTGTTTCACATCCTAAAGGACTTCCTATAATGCGTGCATGCAGTTTAAATGGCGATCAAATGTGTTTTAAGTGATACAGCCGCAGGTTTGCTCATTGAGAGGTAAAAACCACATTTCGTATCGACTATCATCTCACGCATGCACTCAGTCAATACAGGAAACCACAACGGGTCGACCTGCAAAGGCAAAACAGAGTTGCCTCTGCAGCTTTTCTAGGTGTGAACCTTAGCCTGATCTGACCTCCATACATATTCTACAGCATATACTGTAGCTCGCATTCAAAGACCCATGTGATTGGGTTGTTAAGTTTAATTCAAGCCGGGGGTCAACTGATGTCACATAACTTTTAGATGGCTGAAAAGATCTGTGGCGTTTTGGTACCAATGCAAGCAGGCAAGTTATGTTGTTACTAATCCTTCTCTTGCTGCAAAATAAAACCTATCATAAAAGCTGAGGTCACACACACTGAAGTATCACATGTATACATCAGTGTAGCCTAAAAATAACTAAAATGGTCCAATGAGCAGAGCCTGAGGGCTTCCTGGTTACTTGAGAATACACTGTCTGATGACAAATAAGCAGTTAATTTCTCAAAATCAGAACACAGGCAAAGCAATAATGCTGACAGTCTGTCATTTTTAAACACCAACTTGCATGCATTGTGAATAAGGGCGGCCTTGTTTTTTGGGCTTATTCATAATATAATGATGTCTGCAAGCATGATTCTTATTAAAGTAGTGAACAATTTAAATGTTGCCGATCATAAATAAAACACAAATAGTTGACAGCTCCAACAGTGATGAAAACTGGAGACCCCTGCAACCTGGACATTGAATTGATTCTGTTTTAAGTTGAGCAGGACAGATTTCTATTTAATAAAGTTATTTATTTGTATTATTTTATTCTGTTAATTTTGCTATCTTGAGCTAAAAAATAATTATTTCCCATGTATTCATATTACTCCAAAACATGCATCAAATTAAATTTAGGTTTGCGTCAAATAGTACTTTGTAGTACTTCAAAGGAAACAAAAAAGAAAACAAAAAATCCACAAAAGTTTATTTTTTAATAATGACCTATTTGCCAGGGGTCCTTGGAATTGTCTAATGGTGCACCTGGCCAAGAGCACTAATCATAAATAAATTGAAAAATGGACAGTTAATCCATGTGATCGGTATCGGCCAATCTCACTCATGGATAATCGGTATTGGAATCGGCAGCATAAAACCCTCATCAGAGCAACCCTATTAAATACACATGAGAAATTCAGTTTATATTATTACTGTATATAATCGTTTATATATATATATATATATATATATATATACACAAGTGCTTTTGATACAGTGTACTCAATATGGGATCAGGACCGTTGTACTTACAGTAAATACAGTACAGTAAATCCCTAATGCTGAGACATTCCAAAAAATAAAGGTTTGTGTTATGTCAATATGGATACACGTATCTGTCTTTGGTGGGGCCGCTGTCCCCCACCCTCTGTTCCAGAGAGCCAAAACACGACACCCAGACATTATCATTCATGCACTCAAAGTCAAAGGTTATGGTATGACCTCTTGGCTAAACCGGAAGGCAGCGTGCACATCCAGCACATTGTGCCTGACAGACAGCAAACAATCAGAAAAGGGCTGAATGGGGGCAGTGAAAACAGATATTAGATGAGACCCACAATGACAATCAGTACGTTTACATGCACTAAATTAGTCGAATTCAACAAATAAATCGATCTCTTTCCATTGTCACACCTGTATGTGAAGTCCATATTTATAAGCACTATTTCTAATCGACTGTTGGCCATATGCTGTGTGCCTCTGACACGCTAGATGTCTTTTATGCTCCTTTCAGAGTACTTAAATGTAATGCTTTTCCGGTTGACCTATTAAGTCACATCAAAACAAGCATCTTGGCAAATGGGTACAACAAGATCCTGCAGGTGACATGTTGAAAGTGGGGTCTGCCTCTATTGTAAACTGGATGGCATCTGCTTTTGGGTTATATCCTGACTTGGAGACCGCACGAGCGCAGAACGGCGGTTCAGATGATCAATCAATGGTAGCAAGGACATGCAAGAGGGAACTGGTTGCCAATCGCATAATCTAGGTTTATTAACCCAATCCTTAAAAGGTAGAACACCATCTAATTAAAGCGTTTACGTTTTAAAAAGCTAATTTCAACCGAATTCATGCAATAATTTGTTTTTTATAGCGTGTAAATGTATTAAGTAGGGCTGGGAATCTTAGGGCACCCCTTAATTACATAGTTTATATTTTGCAGCAGAATTTTTAACCAGAGTACAAACAGGAATAGTGCAAAAACAACAACACTTGTAATGCAAACTATCTGTGAGAAGGATTTTATTTTAGGTGCCTGCCACACAGTAACACTATTTTAAACTTATTCAGAAAGCCAAACATCTTATGTCTCTTAAGTAGATCCATTAAGTAGAAGCAAAAATATAAAAAAGTGTAATATCGTAGTAGTGACGTACTCACCATAAAGAGACAGAAAATGACCTGGATGCGGTTGAGGACAATGTTGACAATAAAAGAAGTAAACTAAACACGCGTCTCTTGATTAAACAACACAATATCTAGCATTTGAAATGAAAACTCAACATTTCTCTCACGAGGCACAGTGTTCCCCATGAGGGTGGTGACGAACGAGGTGGTTGTGCATGTTTGTTGTGTCACCGGTGTGTCGTCTTTTTTGGAGACACTTCTTACATAAGTCCGTAACCAGCTTTGACCCGTCCACTAAATCCACATTTTGATTTCAACTATGCTGGCACTTCTTCAGTGGAACTTTACCACCCGAGTCCTCCTTAGCGTAGCATTTGTTTTTTCTTTCACTTGCGCCCAATTGGCTGCCACTCTCATGAACAGCACCTCCTGGTGTAAAATAGTGACTCGCCTCACTGGGGAGAAACGGTGAAAGAAGTTTATCGAGGCTATGTTTTAACACTAATGCAACATCAATGCACGGCGAGAACCTATCGTTAATCCATTGTAGAGTTAAATATCGCAATAATTTGATATGTTAATACTTCGTGACACTCCTAGTACTAAGCAAAACTTGCAATGGCACCTGCCTAGATTTAAGATACTATTGGATGCTTTCACAATTTACTTTAGTCACCTGTAGCCATAGGATATGGACCATAAGTCGGATTGTAATATAAAGACTTAGCAGGTTCTGTCTGAGTACACAGGATGAGTAAGAAGGTGTTTAGTTTCCTGGCCTGAGGGCTCATAGCAGACAGTAGATCCTTGTAGTGGCGGCACACCTCATTATCAACGTGCTGCTACCTCACTGCTTCAACTCCCCTCCCAATGGCCATTGGCCAAGAACACAATCACAGTAGATATGCTCCAACCTTAGCTGAAAATGGAGCTAAAGATTGGGTAAAAATCTAGAATTGGGGTTATCACTAGCAATACTACTAGCTACTGTACACTACTGACTATAACCACTAATCTTTCAACAACTTTTTCTAGTAGTCGACTAATCTAAACGACTCGTTGGGAAAAAAAATTGGTTAATTTTGTTGTGTCCATTTTCATTTTGACAACACAACACAAGGGCTAAAGCATAAAGTGTCACCTGTTTGTGACAAATCTAAATTATATAAATAACACCTTTTGTTAGAAGCTCATTAAATAAACTGTTCAAAAACAAGAAAGAACTCCCCCAATGCTAACGTGTAAATCTATGTTATGTTTTATTTATGTCTAATATGTCTTATTTTTCCTGATCATGTCTATTATATTGAGTTATACGAGTGTTAAACTGAAATAGGCTGTTTATCACCTGATCAAAAGTTTAAGACCACAGGGTATAAAAGCCAAAATCTGCATAAAATGTTCATTTTCTGTCAGGCATTCACACTGTCATCCTGATGGCTAAAGCTAAGAAGCTTTCTCTTTTTGAACGTGGTCGGATTGTCGAGCTGCATAAGCAAGGCCTCGCAGCGTCCATTGCTGCTGAGGTTGGGTGCAGTAAGACAGCCATTCTAAAATTTTTGAAAGATCCTGAGCATTATGGAACAAAAAAGTCAAGTGTTAGAGCCCAAAAAAAAAAAAAAAATCACACCTGCGCTGAGCCGGAGGATCCAATTGGCTGTCCATCAAGGCACAGGGCTGTCTTCCACCAACATTAAGGCCCTTACTGGTTTCTACCGGCACAGTGGAGGGGGTCCATCATGATCTGGGGGGCTTTTTCATTAAGTGGAACACTGAAGCTTCAGGTGGTGCAGGGTCGTCAAATGGCAGCTGCTTATGTGCAGATGTTGCAGCAGGCATCCTTCATGACTGAGGGCCCTCGTCTGTGTGGTAACGAGGGCAGACGAGGGTCTGTCAACAGGACAACGCTGTAGTTCACAATGTTCGCTTGACCAAGGACTTCTTCAGGGAGAATAACATCACTCTTTTGGACCATCCTGCATGTTCCCTTCATTTAAATCCCATAGATAACATTTGGGGATGGATGGCAAGGTAAGTTTATAAAAATGGCCATCAGTTGCAGAAAGTTGATGCCCTTCGTGAAGCCATCTTCACCACTTGTAGCAATGTTCCCACTAGCCTCCTGGAAACACTCGCATCAAGCATGCCCAAACCAATTTTTGAAGTGATTAACAAGAACGGTGGAGCTACTCATTACTGAGTCCTACTGAGAACATTTTTTGTTCTGATTTGGAGAGGGTTTTTTTTTAATTTTTTGAGCTACGGTCTTAAACTTTTGATCAGCTGATAAACAGCCTATTCCAGTTTGTTGTTTTCAATAAATTACTTTTTCATCGTGCTTTTTGTCTCACTCCCCCTTCTTGTTTATGCATATTGTAGCTCTACTTAAAATCTCATTAAGATCCACATGTACAAAATGCAAATTCTAACAATTTTTCAACTGGTCTTAAGATTTTGATCAGGAGTGTATATATCCATCCATATGTGTATATATATATATATATATATATATATATATATATATATATATATATCCATCCATCATCTTCTGTCCTGGCCCCCAAGCCAAATTTAGGAACCCATTGTAGAAGTCCCGACTGTCAAATCTGTTTAAGCAAATAATGACAACAATGAGTACAACAGGGAGGTGTTTTTTTTTAGACAGAAGGGAGAAAATTAAAATAACATGTCTCACCACGCTAGTGAGCGTGCAAAGGCAACTTGGAACCAATTGAGTGATACTTGGAAAGTCAAGCCCGTTAGCAACATTAGCGCTGGCAGCCAGCTGATGAATACCTGCATACTGATGTCACAGAGGTTGCATAACACAAAGCAGGAATTAAGAATCCCATACTCTCACTTCGTGGGCAGTGCTGCGCCATGCTGTGTGTGGCCGGCAGCCTTACAACATATCTTTCAGACACACAATCACTGCCAGGGGAAATGTCCCAGTGGGGGCAGCCAAGTTTGGGCACTAAACTACAAACAAATTTGTTAAAAAACATGACAATTCCAGGAGGTTGAAAAGGACGATGGCAAAGTGTGCCCGAGTTGGCGCCACAATTGGCACGGCGGTCTTTGATGCCCCCACATGTCACTACACAAGCAGCAGTCGCCCCAGCACAATGAAGGATGAGCACCTCCAGAAAATATTCCAAAGTCTTGCATTTCTGACAGTCATAGTGGGAGGGTGGCAATGAGGATGCCAACAATGTGAAGAATATGAGTGGACAGAGGACACTTTGACAGGGTAAACCTGAGAGGGAGGATTCACAAGAGATTAACACAAAGTTGTTTCAGCATGGATGAATAACAACGGCAAGCAGAGAAAGATGATGATGATATCAGGCGACGATCCTTGATGAGGAGTTAAGTATTGCACAAGCAGACGAGCGCAGATGACCACGTTGGATGACTGCTGATGAGCTGTATGATCCCACAAGCTAACTGTATGCAGATGGCAAAGGTCTGGAAGCTGGCCTCAGATGCCCCGCTTCTTGGCGGTAAAATCAAGGCCAGGGACTCTTCCGTGTGTGTGTCTGCATGCGTGTGTGTGTGTCTGTAGCTGGGTGGGTCGCAGTCTGCGCTTCCACTTGCACACAAGGCACCAGCTCCATCTGGCTTTGACATGGGAGACCTTAATGACAGAGGCAGAAAAGCCAAAGAAAGGCCGCCCCCCCACACTCATTTTCCCTTCCTCCATCGCTCCCTCTTGACCACACTCTCCATATGGTCTCCGGACAGACTGTTTAAAAAGTCCTCTTGGTCTGGCACACTGTCAGCGTGGCACCAAGTGGACACATTACCAGTACACTGCGCCACAGAGGCCGGAAGCCACAAATAATGATGCCAAATCACTTCACTCTAGACCCTAAAGAAGATTTCGGGAAGTGGGATGTGGATAAAAAGAAAACACACACTTTCTTTGTGAAGTAAACTGACCAATGGGCCCGGAATCCAAACCGACAATACACAAAATTAAACAGATACTTTTCACTCCTGTGCAATAAAAACAAGTGTTTGTTTACACTACCGGCAACCTAAAAAAAAACTGTCCACATGAAAGCCAATTGCAGACTGACAATTGCCAAAGAAACAGGTGGTGTTGAGAGGCCCTAAACAAAGCACCATTTCAACCAATCACAAGCTAGAAAACAGGCATTTCCAGGACATAACATCTACAGTGGAGAAAATAAGTATTTCATCACCTGCTGATTTTGTGAGTTTACCCTCTTTCAAAGATATGAACGGTCAATTTTTATGGTCGGTTTAGAATAAAAGGGATAGACTATAAAAAAAATTAAATAAAAGGTGATAAATTAGTTTGTCTTGTAAATAATATTTGATCCTCTACCAACCAGCAATCAGTCTTTTATTATTTTATTTAATTAACAAAGGAAAACAACAATAACAACAATAACTTATTGTGCTGATAACCAATTTGCATACCATGAATTAGGGCTGGGACAATTAGGACAACATGTCTTATTTGCTCTTGAATTTTCTTTCAATACGATGAACTCGACCACAGCCGATATTCTTCGCTGCTGCCCCGTCAATTTTTCGATGGGATGTTAGAAATGTTTTAACCAGCTCCTCCGTCTGCTGGTAAGTCTCCCATTCCTCCTCAGAAACTCCATGTATTATGTCATTATTCTTCATGCTGATGCAAATCTAAAATGTCTTGCGTGATTTTTACTTACTGTATTTATTTGTATTTTGGATTTCTGCGGTTTGCTTTCTGAAGTCGTTTACCTCTCCCCTAAATGTACTGTAGTGTTTTCCTGCTTTAGCACGTCCACAAGTGCCATTTAAAAGTCCAGTGACCGTTTCAGCTCCTCCACATAATCGGACATTCGCTTCAATAAGTCCAGGCTTTGTAGTTGTTCATTAATTTTTGTGATGGAGCTTCAAATTTCGTTTAATTCCTTTGTAATAAGATTCACTGGATTATATATGTATTATTATTTAACCTTATGCTACATTAGCAATACTCTCTCGCTGAATATAGTTTTTGAATTACTATTAAAATATAGCCGCTATAAACTTGTTCCATCGCTCCTCCCGCATTTTAAATTCTATTCAGTAGGTGCTCCTCGCGAGAGTGGCAGAAAAAAAGTCAGCGAAGAAGAAACAATGAGGCGTCATGGCAGACTCAAGCATTGAAGTTTGCGTGAAGTTAAACGTAAGATGCACCAGCATAGCTAAAATCAGAAGTGTGGGCTTACTCTGGTTTTTAAAGTGTGGATGAGACAAAGCTGGCTAAGGACTTTGTGGTATGTACGGAGTGTCTCGCTAAAATATGACACACGGGTGGCACAACAAACATGCACAGCCACCTCATTCACCACCACCCTCCCCGAGCTCGCTGAGGAAATTGCTTATTAACAGAAATTTAGATTTTTCTATTCAAATGCTGAATGTAGTGTTGTTGAATTAAGAGACGTGTCTTTCGTGTACGTTTATTGGCAATTGTCATTGTCCTCATGCTTCTTAACCTTATCCGGGTCACTCTCTATTTTTGTTATGCTTCTACTTCATAGATTTGATCCACTTGGGAGACATGAATGTTGTGTTTTCTGAATAGGTTTAAAATAGTGTCACTGTCAGACACCTAATACATACTGTTTGCAGTTATGTTGTACGAAAACAGTGCTATTGTTTTTGCACTATGGCTGTTTGGCATCTCTGGTTCAATGTATTGCAAATTGTATCGTATTGAGAGGTACCCGAGAGTCCAAGCCTTAGTATTGGCGCAATAACTGGGAAATAGAAGAAATACAACAGTCAATAGCCCTCGCTCTGGAGCTCCATTAAAGATTTCATCACGTCGGGTAAAGACGATTGTGAGATTGTAATAAGGTGAGGGACCAGCCCAGAATTACAAGCGAGGAGCTAGTTAATTATGTCAAGGGAGTTGGGACCACAGTCACCAAGAAAAGCACTGGTAACACACTTTGCTGTACAATGGATTGATATCCTGCAGTGCCCGCAAAGTCCCCCAGCTCAAGAAGGTACATGTACAGGCCTGTCTGAAGTTTGACAATCAACACCTGAATGAGTCAGACAAGGCTGGGAGAATGTGATGTGGTCAGATAAGACAAAAATTGAGCTCTTAGGCATCAAGTCCACATCTTAATTTAATGTTATTTTTTTAATATTCTGTTTCTTTCAGTTACCATAAAACTACAATCTAAATTATGGGCTGTTAATATCTTTCATCAACTTCTTATTTTCCCCACTGTAATTGCACTAAAATGCCGTTTTGCATGTGGACAAAAGACCACAGCTCATAGAAAACTCAGAAGTGCACAATTTTAGAGCAATGTGACTGAGCACTGTTAATGAAGGTCACCAAGGTATGATACTGCTCAAGCACGGTTTAGGGGGGCAGGAAATGTGCGTTTTTTTTACTTATTGCTGTCTCAGGCAGACAGGTGACAGACAGTGTTGGAATATCTCACCACAGGCAAGCTTAAGAGGAAGACAGTCAAAGCACCTGGAGGACATTTAGCTTGAAAATCTGTCACCATTGCCAGGGGAACTGGGCCAATCAAGATAACACTGTAGCAACTTTATGTATCCTGTTCCAGTGTGGTTGCTTTGAGTGAAATATTGGTCAAGTGTCAAGTGCACCGAAAATCTCCAATATCGGCACGTCGATACACAAATGCCTTCTTTAAGGAGACTTTCAATGTAAGAGTACATTGTCTGATGGAACTCTGGCAGGACTTCCAGGTAGAAGTAGCTGCTCTCCAAGTGAGAAAGCAACCACCGTTGAGAAAGGTTGGTCATCTAGTCCGATGAATTTAATTATTTTTTGGGTTATTTGCGTAGCCTTCTGACTGTCACGCACATACGGGCAAGTGTTGTCCAGCAATTTGGCTGCGTTAGCTGCCGTTGGACTGACTCATAAACTCACCATATTCTCAAGTGCTTGTTCTTCACATGCCGTATTAAATTAAAGCTTTTTAACATGCAACCCCTGTGAGGTATTTTTCGTGGCATGTGTTGCAGGATACAAATTTTACATCACTCTCACAAATGGCACGCAAGTTCTACACAGTGCGCATTCTTTTTGGTTTTGAGCCACACGCTTTTGCAGTGTGAAGAAAAGGCGGAGGGGGAACCTACCTGAGACATAAGTGCAAGACACGACACTGCACACAGGGATGGCTGCAGGCTGCAATAGTCCTAGCCAGAGGTGATTGGCGTTGAAAGGCATTGATCGGTATAAGCCCATCAAACACTTTTTCAGGGAACATGGACGATACTGATCGGTGGCCAATCAATCAGAGCATCCCTAGTTTAAACGCTTCATTAAGCACCTTGAACCTCGCTATATTATGCCTAGCTACAACTACAATGCAGATAAAACTATACCCCCCATGCATAAAAGGGTCAGTTTTTCCTCATACCTACTGTTGCTGACTATTGTTCTCTGGTACTGTAATATCACTTGATCAAACCTTTTATGACATTCCACGCTACAAAATAAGTAATAAAAGTATGTATGATTAGTGCTTATATCGCTATCATATCAAAAATGAAAAATTTATAACGGAACACCCCTAAATTACAACGTTAAATTGACCCATGTAAACTAGAGGAGAAAAAAACACTGACAAACGTGAGAGTAGACAAGCTCCACAACCTTAAACCAAGGTTTTAGATGGGTCATGTGCTTGGGGGAAACTGTCAAGAAAGAACAAGAAAGAAGAGTAGGGGGATGATAGGAAGAGGCCTTGAACCCTGAATGAACCACACTTTTCCCGCTCCCCTCCCCCACTTCTCACTCTCTTCTGAGCTGATGACTCACTGCTGGAACCAGAGCGAACCCAGGGGGACGCCACACCGGGAATGAAAATCCACCACAGCGACATGCTTGTAAGCTCTCGCTCTTGTGCTGTTGGCGCGTGCTTTGGCTGAAAGAAATGATTCTGCAAGCGCACAGACCATTTTGAGGATCTGAGTTGGGTTCTTGAGCTTGCGAATGTCAATCGACTTCTAAAATATGCTACAGAGACCTAAAGCGTCCCTGACATGATTCATCAACTTTGCTTAATGTTCTACCTTGTTCGAAAATGTATCCTTGACATGCGGCCACATATACAATCAAACAGGCTATAAAAATCCCTCTACGCTCAATAAGAAGCCGATTTAAAACAATAATTGAAGGATAAGCAACTCCAGCGTAATTTACACTTACTATTCTGTGTTTTGAAGGCGACCAATCTTCATCCATGTTCTTCACGTTCTCCGTTTCCACTCCAATTGTTTCTCACTTCATTTCTCCTTAAAAACTATTAACTCATCGCTCAAATCTTCGCTATAATTACTGTAAACATCCTCGGTCTCGTACACCGCCATGTTTGTGTAGCTGAGTGATAGTACTCCAATGAGGTCACTTCCGGAATTGAAACAGAACTGCTAGAGGTGGTTTGTCATGGGTGGCGCCATGAACTATAAATACAGTTAAATACTATAAATTACAAACAATATACAAACAATATATAACATGTTTAAGCAAAGTTGATGAATCATGTTAGGGATCTTTTAAGCCAGAAGTCACCAACACGGTGCCCCCATTGGTACACCCCCATGCTCACCAGCCTACTTTTCATTTAGTTTCTTGGTTAATAATGTGAGAACACTAGAAAGAAATGCATTCTGAAATACAAAATGTGAGTTGTGGATACCAACGTTTTGTTAATGTTCTGGTAAAATAAGGATATTCAGTTGAAAAAGTTGTATCGGGACACCCCTACTTCTCTGTGCTTGTATAGTTCCATCTTTCAAGAGATGTCAACTTCAAATAAAAAAAAGGACAGCAGAGCATTTCAAGTTGATTATTACATTAAATAACATTAAACAATAATCAATTACTGATTTGTTGTCATCATTTCGATTCATTTAAGGTTCTGCCACGATTAAATCTATACGATAAGAAGAAACTATATTCCAACAGTCTTCTTAGCAATTAAACATTAACTACCTTGTTTATACAGAAGGAAAAAAGTGGGACTCGTAAAGACCAACAGCCTGAGGCTCTTAGCTCAACCTCTTCACATTCAAATGCACAAGCCAATTGTAATAAAAGCAGACTGCAGCCTAGTCATTCTTCTTGACAACTATGAACAGAAATTTTTGATGGTCCAATTTTTCAAAATTGCAACGGATGCAGGATGTATTTTACCAGCCTGACAAAATGCAGAACCACAAACTTGAAATTACCACTCCAAACACAGTATTTGAACTAATTAGGACTTACATAATAGTAACTAAAAGCTGACTCCTGCTAGCACATCCCACTATTCTAATTTTTTTTTTAATTGTGTCTGTTCTTTAACAATGCAACAGAGGACACTGACCCAGTAGCTACTTAAAACATGACAACACGGATGAGCCAATAGACAACCATGCTAAGTGTTCGCAGCATGAATGGACCAGAACTCCACAGTCCAAGTAGTTAGGTGCTTGGTAACATGCGGTCAGTTCCCTTGGGTTTACAAAGCAGGAACGTTTCCCTCATAATGAACGGTGTGGTGGCCTCGTGGCTCAGCTGTGCGGCTGAAACATCACAAGCTCCATCTGCAAAGCAGCAAGTCCAGTGGCTCCAAGGGCTCTAATTACAGACGAAAACACAAGTTATTTTTTCCCCTGAATATTGTACGCCTAACAACAAATTTCACCAGCAAGAGTGGATTATATTATAGTCTTAGGAAACATACAGTTGGCAGCAAGGGCAGAGCGTGTGGCAGTAAAACCGGCCAGTTTTAAAAGCTACATCCAGAAAATGTTTACATTGCAAAGTTGTTTGTTATTGAAGAGTTCATGCTTTTTCATCTGTGGAACTTGTCTATTTTGGTTGAGTACACACACTGTACCGTTATAGAGTTTAGTGGATGTTCATCAGCTCACTCATATTCAAGCAACGTCCTGCCCTTACCTCGGAAACACCCCAACGCCCGATAAAGCAAAACCACTAAAAAAATTACAGTGAGAGATGTGACCTTTGGCCCACATGCTGCAAGACGATCATCGACAAACCAAAGCAAAAGGCAGACACTATACCACGCACAGTGTCACTTCATCACTGCGGTCTGTTTTCAGTGCTGCTGTTAGGCGGGGGTTTGCTGTTCTTGCAAATTGTTCCTCTTTAACAAATCATCTTTCCTATGTGTAAAGAAGATACACGGAGCATAGTCAAGCCAGAACAGTTGAGCTTGAAGGGGTATACATCAGCCAAGCCAGTCATTTTATTGAGATAACAATTTAAGAGAGAATGAAGAAAAAAATAGCTAATTTCCCATAAAGGATTTGCAGCAGATGTGATTCTCTGCGTACATTCTTCTGCAAAAGTAGTGTACATAAAACTGAGGCCACAAGTGTGAGATTACCAACCTCCAACAAGCAAAGTGCATTGTTCTTTTAACCACAATCAATAGAGTGTCCGACAAAATGACAGCCACAGCCGTTACTTCATTGTGATTCTAAGCGAGAGCCAAAAACCTCCTGACGTCAACAGCCACAGGAATGCCACCAGGCGGATTCTTCTGTAAAACACTGCAGCAGCCTTAGTTAAACAACCACACAATGCGGAGAAACATTCAGCGATAACAGTGCACCTTTCCTGGAATCCAAACACGTCTTTCTTTTCTGCTGTTTTCCTTGAATATTTTCCTGACATTTGAGAACTCCCTGTTGTGCCCGTCTCGCTTTATCATCACCCTCCTCCTTGTGGGGATAAGAGGGGTCATCTTTGGGCAGGAGTGGTGTCCCCACAGGCTGACTTGCAAAAATCACAAGCTTAATAGGTTAGGAGAATTGTGTGTACTCTTGCAAAAATGCTTTTAGCAACAAAATGCTACCAGCATGTAGCTACTGGTCAAAGCCACACAGGTTTGAAACTGTTGAGGTGCAGTCGTACCAAATACAGTACAATGTGGAAAATAAGTATTTGATCCCTTGCTAATTTTGTAAGTTTACCTCCTGACTTATAATATAAACAGTTCAGAACTTTCATGGTAGGTTTATTGTAACAGGGACAGACGTTTCTTGTAGTTGGTCATCAGGGTTTCACACATCTCAGGAGGGATTTCCCCAAAACAGAATGTTTCCACCACCACGTTTGACAGTAGGGATGGTGTTGTTGGGCTTATTTTCAAGTCCAGTTTACCATATCACATTCTCCCAAGCCTCGTCTGAGTCATTCAAGTGTTGATTGTTAAACTTCAGACGGGCCTGTAGATTTGGTAAATTTCCAAAATCAGCAGGGGATGAAATACAGTGGAACCTTGGTTAGCGTCATTAATCCATTCCAGAAGGGCAGACTCTAACCGAAAAATAATGTAAATCCAATTAATTCTTGCCAGAAAGCAACAAATGTTGACACAAAGCACTTTTGTATAGCTTTACATGCAGAAAACAATTTGAAATGAATATATAAATACATATCAATGAAAAATAAAAAGGGATAACTTAACATTTAAAGTGCTCATGACACCATACTTCGTTAATCGTATTATTTCTGCCGTGAAAAATAACATTGAAAAGCATATTTCATATGTGTTAGATGTGTGCTCGAATATTGAAATATTTACAATTTTAAAACACTTTCGTCACTTCCTCCGTGTCTGGAGGAGGTGGAGCAAGTGACGTCTAAACCTGACAGTCCCACCCGGAAGTTCCCGTTTACTGCAATGCATTCCCTACTATTATGCTCCAGTTCTCAGTGAATTTCTATTGTAAGTTATATATTTTTAGATATTATGCTCGCCCGTCGTGTTGAAGGCTTTTGCTGGAACACTTAAGCGGACAGAGTAAGCCTGTTCACATTTCTCTTTTTTTTTGCAAACATTGAGTGTGTATTTACATAGGTGATGAACATATAAAGTGCTTATTTACATACAGCACAGTCCATAAAACATAGAACAAGTAACAATTTTGTAAAAGAGGACGAGAGGGATGTGTGATGTTGGGGTTTGTCACTAAATGAGAAGCGGTCTGTATGCTGGTGAAAACTATTAATCAAATGTGAGGGGGGAAAAAACACGATAGTGATGAACAACAGTAGTCGTGTAGTTGTGTCGTATTAGAGAGAGAAAGAGAGAGAGAAAAAAACATATATATATATATATATATATATATATACAGTATGTCACAAAAGTGAGTACACCCTTCACATTTCTGCAAATATTTTATTATATCTTTTCATGGGACAACACTGAAGAAATGAAACTTTGCTACAATGTAAAGTAGTCAGTGTACAGCTTGTATAACAGTGTAAATTTACTGTCCCCTCAAAATAACTCAATACACAGACCTTAATGTCTAAACTGCAGGCAACAAAAGTGAATACACCCCAAGTGAAAATGTCCAAATTGGGCCAAAAGTGTCAATATTTTGTGTGGCCACCATTATTTTCCAGCACTGCCTTAACCCTCTTGGGCATGGAGTTCACCAGAGCTTCACAGGTTGCCACTGGAGTCCTCTTCCACTCCTCCATGACGACATCACGGAGCTGGTGGATGTTAGAGACCTTGTGCTCCTTCACCTTCAGTTTGAGGATGCCCCACAGATGCTCAATAGGATTTAGGTCCGGAGACATGCTTGGCCAGTCCATCACATTCACCCTTAACTTCTTTAGCAAAGCAGTGGTTGTCTTGGAGGTGTGTTTGGGGTCGTTGTCATGTTGGAATACTGCCCTGCGGCCCAGTTTCCGAAGGGAGGGGATCATGCTCTGCTTCAGGATGTCACAGTACATGTTGGCATTCATGGTTCCCTCAATGAACTGTAGCTCCCCAGTGCCGGCAGCACTCATGCAGCCCCAGACCATGACACTCCCACCACCATGTTTGACTGTAGGTAAAACACACTCGTCTTTGTACTCTTCACCTGGTTTCCGCCACACACGCTTGACACCATCTGAACCAAATAAGTTTATCTTGGTCTCATCAGACCACAGGACATGGTTCCAGTAATCCATGTCTTTAGTCTGCTTATCTTCAGCAAACTGTTTGCGGGCTTTCTTATGCATCATCTTTAGAAGAGGCTTCTTTCTGGGATGACAGCCATGCAGACCAATTTGATGCAGAGTGCGACGTATGGTCTGAGCACTGACAGGTTGACCACCCATCCCTTCAACCTCTGCAGCAGTGCTGGCAGCACTCAGGCGTCTATTTTCCAAAGACAACCTCTGGATATGACGCTGGGCACGTGCACGCAACTTCTTTGGTCGACCATGGCGAGGCCTGTTCTGAGTGGAACCTGTGATGTTAAACCGCTGTATGGTCTTGGCCACCGTGCTGCTGCTCAGTTTCAGAGTGTTGGCAATCTTCTTATAGCCTAAGCCATCTTCGTGTAGCGCAACAATTCTTTTTTTCAGATCCTCAGAGAGTTCTTTGCCATGAGGTGCCATGTTAAACTTCCAGTGACCAGTATGAGAGAGTGTGAGAGTGATAAAACCAAATTTAACACACCTGCTCCCCATTCACACCTGAGACCTTGTAACACTAATGGGTCACATGACACTGGGGAAAGAAAATGGCTAATTGGGCCCAATTTGGACATTTTCACTTAGGGGTGTATTCACTTTTGTTGCCTGCAGTTTAGACATTAAGGTCTGTGTATTGAGTTATTTTGAAGGGAACAGTAAATTTACACTGTTATACAAGCTGTACACTGACTACTTTACATTGTAGCAAAGTTTCATTTCTTCAGTGTTGTCCCATGAAAAGATATAATAAAATATTTGCAGAAATGTGAGGGGTGTACTCACTTTTGTGACATACTGTATATATATATATATATATATATATATATGAGGGATGTCCGATATTGGCTTTTTTGACGATATCCGATATGCCAATATTGTCCAACTCTCAATTTTCGCTTCTGATATCAATCGATACCGATATGTGGAAAATCACATATATTTTTCTTCAGTGAAATTGTTGTAAAGTTACAATATACTTAAATGTTTGTTAAATTTTAACAGTTGTTTTGTTGGCTACTCCACCCATCTGAGTAGATAATTAATGTATTACAAATTTTATATAAGAATATATTTGTGTTTCTTGTGCTTTGATTTATGTGATTTTTGGAAATATTTCATTTATTTTTTCGTTTCGTTTTTCGTTTTTCGTATCGTTTAAAATACATGAATGTAGTGATTATTATTTTTAATTAATAACTTTCGTGTTCTTATTTTATATTCTTATTTTATTGCATTAAAACTAATATATATATATATTCTGTGTATGGTTTTTCGGCACTACTTTGTGCTCTGTAGCTGATGTAATGTTAATGACTACTCTGTAGGATCAATAAAGTTCTTACCTTAGCCATCTGAGAAGATCAAATGCATTGTTTTTGGTGCCTAACTGTTTCCCAAGTATATTAGTGCGTGTGTGAAAGTATAACGAGAGGCATTAACTTAAATTTCTTTGTAGAAAGGCGTTTTATGAAGTACATTTCCTTGTATTCACTGACAGTGCAGCCTTGCCACATCCAATATGGTGGCGACGCTGCCGTATGGCCCAGCGAAGCAGCGTCTACGTATGTGGTTTTGACAGCAGAGCTTCCTGTTTCCCAGCGTGCTTTGCTGTACCGTTGTTGTAAATAGCCACTAAGTTACATGTTTAGAGCTCACATAGTTGTTGTGAATCTGCATTATTTGTTGGTAGTGGCTTGTCTGTTGTTATCTACTTATTACGTTGTTATGTGATGTTTTTTTAGCTCTTTCTTTTAAAAAACAACATAAGTAAGACTAGTGTGTGGAATGGCGATTTCTGAGGAGCTGGTAAGTTCATTGTGAGCTTCATTGATACTCTGCTTGTTTAAATATAGTTACGTTATTCTCACAGACTTGTGAGCTGCACAGTATTAACTTCATGATGCAGCAAGTTCATCAGTGCTGTGAATTTGCGACCTTGGCACTAAAAACTCTGTACCGGCATTTATTGTAGGGAAAAAAACAGATGTTGGCTGATATTTCTATGCCAGTATCGGCCCGATAATTACCGGTGGCCGATAATATCGGACATCCCTATTAAATATAAATATAAATAGATCTGATAGATCTCAATTACTTTCTTTCTCATTTGTTCCTGAATTTATTTAGATCATGGCATGTTTTAACAGGGAGCCAATCACTTTTTCCACACAGCGCTGTGTAGGTTTGTATGTACATAGGTCTGTACTGTATATACATAAATACTGTATATACAGTAGAGTGGTGTGAAAAAGTATTTTCCCCCTTCCTGAGTTCTTATTTTTTTGCATGTTTCTTAAATGTTTCAGATTATCCATCCATCCACTTTCTATACCGCTTCACCTCATTAGGGTCACGGGGGTATGCTTCAGATTATCCAACAAATTAAAATATTAGTCAATGGCAACACAACACAATTTAAATTAAATTATTTCTTATTAAGTGACAAGAAAATCCAAACCTACATGACCTTGTGTGAAAAAGTGATTGCCCCTAAACGTAATAACTGGTTGGGCCACCCTTAGGAACAACAACTGCAATCAAGCATTTGCGATAAATCTTACAGCACTGTGGAGGAATTTTGGCTCATCTTTGTAGAATTGTTGTAATTCGGCCACATTGGAGGGTTTTTGATCATGAACCACCTTTTTAAAGGTCATGCCAGAGCATCTCAATACTGTAGGATTCAGGCCAAGACCTTTGACTAGGCCACTCCAAAACCTTAATTTTCTTTTTCTTCGGCCATTCAGCCAGGTGGACTCGCTGGTGTGTTTTGG
Source organism: Dunckerocampus dactyliophorus (assembly GCF_027744805.1). Lineage (NCBI taxonomy): Eukaryota > Metazoa > Chordata > Actinopteri > Syngnathiformes > Syngnathidae > Dunckerocampus > Dunckerocampus dactyliophorus. The sequence continues at coordinate 13,193,993 of NC_072833.1, forward strand.
ATCATTGTCCTGCTGCGTATCAGTTTGAGGTCACTAACAGATGGCCGAACATTCTCCTTCACGATTTTTTGGTAGACAGCAGAATTTAGGGTTCCATTTATCACAGCAAGTCTTCCGCATCCTGAAGCAGAAAAACAGTGCCGGACCATCACACTACAACCATATTTTATTGTTGGTATGATGTTCTTTTTCTGAAATGCGGCGTTACTTTTACACCAGATGTAACGGGACAAACACGTTACAAAAAGTTCAACTTTTGTCTTGTCAAAGCACAGAGTATTTTCCCCAAAGGTCTTGGGGATCATCAACATGTTTTCTGGCAAAATTGACACGAGCCTTAATGTTCTTTTTGTTCAAGCAGTGGTTTTCATCTTGGAACTCTGCCATGCAGGCCGTTTTTGCCAAGTGTCTTTCTTATGGTGGAGTCATGAACACTGACCTAAACTGAGGCAAGTGAGGCCTGCAGTTCTTTGGATGTTGTTGTATGGTCTTTTGTGACCTCACGGATGAGTCTTCGCTGCGCTCTTGGGGTAATTGTGGTTGGCCGGCCACTTCTAAAAAGGTTCACCACTGTTCCATGTTTTGTTAAAACTGTTCCATGATTTTTAAAAAAAAAACTGCATTTTGTGTTCAGTTGTGTTGTCATTGACTTAATATTTAAATTTGTTTGATGACCTAAAACATTTAAGTGTGACAAACATGCAAAAGAATAAGAAATCAGGAAAAAGGTAAACACTTTCACACCATTGTATGTTACATTTTGGGGAAGGTGTGTGTCGATGGAAGGTTGTGCTTTGTTTCAGGTGGAATTTTCTGTTGTTTTCATGACGGTTTTATGATGGTTTTGAGGTTTTCATTATTTGTTTCTGGCAGTCTGGACAAAATCATGTTGTCACGCATGGAGCGTGTTTGTAGGTCTAGGACCGTCTCTTTCAACAGTTTGTTTTCGGCAGTGTTCACATTTCTAAAAAGACACCATTCGCCTCGTCAGATGATCGGCAAACTTTGTAAGACAATTTCATACAAAACATACTTGTGGCCCCATTAAGAACATAGTTGGACTCGCGCAGTGTATGAATGACACAACGTATTATTGTACGTAAACTGAAAAATGTATGAAAACGAGGCACAATTTTGGTGCAAATTTCTACCAAAAAGCACGCTAACTGAGGCATACTCTAACAGAGGTTCCACTGTACTTATGTTCCCCACTGTACATGAGAGAAGAACTTCGTAACACATTGAGGATTTTAAAAAACAAAACAAAAACAAGCTATCTTGTTGCTTTCCACTCCCTTCTTATCTAGTGTGGTGATAGTGGCAGTTGCTTCCAGCCACAAGAGGTGCACTTGGTTGGGGGCTTTCCTAATACTGGAGATCCTGTGTGTATTTGGACAGTTCTTCCTGTATGAGGCATTTTGTTCCAGTATGCCATGGCAGAAGGGTTTTGTTGTAACCCTGGTAGTGCGCACATGCTCGGCAGCTTCAATATCAATTGGGAATATTGATACATTCATCACTTCATAACAACAAGCCATTCAAGTGTAGTAGACGTCATTCACCTTTCCTTGCACCATTTAAAAAAAATGTTCCCCAGGCGCTCAAAGCACTGGTAAATCCATCCATCCATCCATTTTCTATACCGCTTCTCCTCTTTAGGGTAGCGGGGGCATGCTGGAGCCTATCCCAGCTGACTTTGGGCGACAGGTGGGGTACACCCTGAACTGGGTCGCCAGCCAATCGCAGGGCACATATAGACAAACCACCATTCACACCGATGGACAATTTAGAGTCGACAATTATTAACCTAAACTCCATTGATAAAATGGGGGGGGGGTATTTACAGATAACCCCCAGATCTGTAACCCCCAGGTTACAGATTATTTCTATCTGCATCTGAAATCTCCGATATCAGCACGCCAATACAAGCAGCCCATTTAGAGTCGACGTCATCACCACAACAGCTTGTGCGAACAATATTAGCAAGGAGCAGGAGCTACGTCAAAGTCACAAAAAGATGTTTGCAATGCACAAGTGCTCCACGGTGGCACAGAACCGGTAAGTTTAACACCCATCTCGCATTCGAAGCAGCACCACAAAAAAAGACCCCCATCCCACAAACAGCCAACAACATCTACAAAGCGTGAAAAAGTTACTACTTTTGCTGACTATTGCTCTTTGCTGAGTAATATCACTTGATCAAGCCTTAGCTAACATTCCACACTACAACATAAGTAATAAAAGTATGTCTGATTTGTGCCGATATCGGATTGGATTGATATCTGTATTAGCCATTACAGCCAACTACTTTACTCACACTGCTCACACATGAGGCAGTTAAGGATAAAAATGCCAAACAATGGATTTTATCTGTCCATTTCGTAAGTACGGTTAACACAGCATCAAAGTCACAATACAAAGAAAAACAAGTTAATGTCCTACCGAATTAATACAAAAGTAGGTTAGGGCTTCCTCACTAAAGCTGAATGACAGGAAAGAGTGGTCATACAGGCAGAAGCACTTCATGTTTTCTGAATGAAACATCCTGAATGTGGAGGGACAACGGGGGCAAAAACTGCTGACACAGAAGCCACCGTCCCTTGGCAAAGCGACTGCCAACAGCAGAAGAGGAAACGCATTTGGACGAGGACAATTAATGTAAGAAAGACGCTGAGACGCTCCAAATCGAGCATCAGCATGGAGGTATCTAGCGCCTGTGGCATTTGCTTCGTGTCAGTGCTTGGTCTCTCCTGTGTACTCCAGCGCCTGGGCCAACAACAACATCAAGAGAACTTGGGCCTCTATCAAACATGACACCAGGACTGTTTTTGAAACCACACTGGCCTTAGATTTACATCAGATTGTTCAGTACTATCCTCTCCAAGCAAATTCCATCACAATTTTTTATACAAGATAGAACAAATGCATTCCAAGCCGTGGAAACATAAACAAATGCTGCCTTACTTTGGCTTTTGTTGAGAAGCCCAAATGCCACAGCAATAAAGACATGAGGTCATGAAGGCAGCTTTATATCAGATACAATTAAAAATACAGGCAAACAATGCACTAGTAATATCATTTAATGACGTAACATACCATCCTGGGTGCTTCTCTGCGGTTCTGTTGGAAAACAAATCATTGAATGGACTCCATATTTGAATCCAAACCCTGATTGAAACCATCAGCTTTCAGGGAATATGTCAGTCATGTGAACTAATTGATGTGTGTGAACCTCCAAAACAAAAGACTACTGTATGCAAGAGAATAAATCCCCCCCCCCACGAGAGCAAAGGCCCATTTGCGGAGGAACCACCCCCTTGGACCATTTTGAAGGTTTCATAAAAGTGTACAATGTACAAGTGTGATTCTTGCATGTGTGCAGGCTCATCAGCTATAGTTTGACATCATACCAGCATGATACAATCCAGGAGGAACCATACTGACATTGTTTCCAAACAAACAACACTGTCATGTTTCAAAACTTTGCTCTAATTCTATTCCTGCATTAAGATGACACTTCTCTAGTGTCTAGACTGTGTCTAGTTCCACCTGACAGCTATCGCCCACTTTGGGGGTGTGACCCAACAGCACGGTACCAAAATGTGTTTAGCATGGCTATTTTGGTAACTTTTGACAACAAATAATTTACTAATCAAACCAAACTGTACTGTCTGAGTGTACAAGGTGTTGCCGCTTTGGCTGCAGCAGGGTGGTGGTTGGAGAGATGGGAGGGTTAAATGGGCAAGTCTTTTAACTCCGGGCCGAGCCTGTGCCACCATAATGGTCAGCGCTTCGACATCTGCTGCTCTCTCTGAACCTCTTCTTTGATGAAAAGGGAAGCAGAGAAGAGGAGAAGACCCTCGGGGGATTGATGCACACACACAGGAACACACAAAACCGGCCTTGTGTCGCTCCACGTACACAGCGCACCGATGTTCACAATCAGCAAAGCCACAGAGCCCAAAGCGCACGCTCATGCAAACAAATATGGCAGCACACAGTTTGGGCTCAGTGGTATCATTACAGCAGATTTCAGCCTGCCATCATCCATTTTTTTTTCCTTTTTGGCAGTCTGGTGATAGCGGGCGGGGCGGGGGGAATGGAATCCTGTCCCCTTGGGGCCACGGCAAAAGGCAGAGCAGTGTTGAAATAAGTGATTTGTGATATTATCTTCTGAGTTGAACAGTGCAGCTTGTATTTATTATTCGGGATGCACCAATCAGGGTTTGATGCTGCCGATTCCAATACCGATCATCCATCAGTGAGAATGGCCGATACCGATTCCATGGATTAACTGTAGTTTTCAATTTCTGATCAATGCTATTGGCCAGGACCCCGTTAGCACCTGGAAAATTGGTAACTAATAAAAAATACACTTTTGGGTGGATAGTTTTGTTAGGTTTTTTTGCCTTTATTTTTGAGAAATTATTTTTGTACTATTTGACACAAACCTGAATTGAATTTAATGCATGTTTTTGGACTAATGCAACTATATTGGAAATTAATTGTTTAATAATTTGTTTTTTAGTTCAAGATAACAAAATCAACAGAATAAAATAATACAAATAAATATCATTATGAAATAGAAATCTCTCCTGCTTAACTTAAAAGAGAATAAATTCAGTGTCCAGGTTGCAGGGGTCTCCAACTTTCATCATTATTAGAGATGTCAACTATTTGTGTTTTATTCATGACTGGCAACATTTAAAATTGTACAAAAAAACAGTGTAGCCATCGTCTTTATGCTATGTTATGCTCTTTTGTCGTCATATAAAAGGCATTCAGACTTTTATGAATTCAATTGTTACAATAAAAAACTGTTGAAGCAAATATTCTTTGACGCTTTGTGAGCTATTCAAAATCACCTGGTGAGATTGGAGACCTCTGTCGTAGTATCTCCAACATAACTGGACACACTATGTGTTTATGTTCATTAAACAACCACACAAATAGTGTTTTGAGGACAAGACATAATTTGTATAATGACAAGTGAGCAAAAGTGTTCAGTGACACTTGAAAAAGTTAGTAAGTGTTAGGGGTGTAACTGCTTGTTCAGTTCGGTCCACTTGCGTATCGTTTTGGTTATATTTTATGCTATTTTTCTCATTAAATATATTACTAAAGTGATCTAAGCGCTTCACGCGGAACTTAAGTCCTCGGCAAGTTTCCGCACAGACATTTCTGAGTGTCTGACACTACTGACTGAGGGGGAAGAACGCTAGTAGCTTGAGGCGTGGAAAGAAGCATCATGGCAAATGCAAGCGAGAAGTGCAAGACCCTCCCATCTCACTACGGTCTCCTGTTTGGGAATGCTTTGGCTTGTTTGGCCATGTTAAAATTATGGATGGACAAAGGCAAGTGGATAAATCCACATTTGTGTGTCGACATTGTTCCACGGGTATCGGGTATGCTGCAGGAAACATGTCTAACATGTGATGCACTTAAAACTGCATCATCCTGCAGTGAATGTTACATCTACAAGAAAGAAAACCAGCTTAGTGCAAACACCGATAACTTCATATAAACAACCTCTAGCAAGCAAGTCTGACCGGGCCAAAGCAGTAACACATGGTATTGGAGTTTTTATAGCCACAAGATTACGTCCATAATCAGCTGTTGAGAGCGCTGGCTTTAAGTACAGTCATGGAAAAAATGATTAGATCACGTTCATTTTAATGCCTGATACAACTAAAGTTACCTTTGTTTGGACAAATATAACAATGACAACAAAAATACCTCATAAGACTGAAATTGTTTGGCAGTACAATGCTACAGCTATTCAAGTAAGAACTTGAGTGATTTTGATTATTATCAAGAAAACCATGGAAGTTGCTAGAGATCAGCTCTTAAATTCAACACTTATGATCTATATTTGTTATCATCATTATATTTGTCCAAACAAATATACCTTTAGTTGTACCAGGCATTGGATCAATAAACTGAAGAAACAAGTGTGGTCTAATCACTTTTCCCATGACTGTAAATGATTGTAGTTCTTGAACCTCGCTACGTCGCCACTTCAGCCATAAAGTTATACCAGCACTTTATGAAAAAGCTAAAAGTGATGTTGTCAACGAACTATCACGTGTCCGCTATATCACTTACGACAGATGGTTGGACTTGACGCGCAACAGAGAGATATTTAACTGTAACTGTCCATTACATTTCACCACGATGTTTAAATAATTGTTTAAATACAACAGTTTATTTTATTATTGTTTTTCTATTATTTTCAATTCATTTGAAATATCACCCAAATGGGTCGCTTTTAAATAAATTTTTTTTAAAAAAAGCATTTTAACTCATTTTGTTCTGCTTTTTTTGTACCAAAAATTAACCAAACCGAGCACTTCAAGAAACTGAGCCGAAGCGAAATTATATTTTGGTGTACCGTTACACCCCTAGTAAGTATCCCATAAACGTGATAGCCACTTCCCCGTGGGACAAAGAACAACGCCGAACTAACTGCATTGCTTGTTTGTTTTAAAAACAAAATGTCACTTTGGTTAAAAGTCACATTTGGAGTCCAACGACAAGAAGGTAGGTGGATTATTCTAGCCAGACAACTAGTAGGCTTCCGCCAGTGACAGCTAGGCAATGGCTGTAAAGAAAGACGCAAGAAAAGTTGAACACCAAAAGGTTTGACAAGGAAGTGATCAAACATGCTGGCATCAATTGGCGCATCCTGTGTCAATTGAAACCATTGAGGTTGTACAGACTAATGTTCATTCTCGTGGCAACACAGGACCAAGTGTGTCACTTGTCGGCTCAATGTCGCATTCATGTCATGTTTGTGTTGTCATGATGTGAATTGTCATGTCGCCGCCGCATGGCGATCGGTTTTTGTGATCAGCTTTGAAAGGCGTTTACCGGCATATGCCGATCACATGTTTTTTATGGAAATCGTCTGATACTAATCGGTGCCCCGTCGATCGGAGCATCCCTATTTATTATGTTACACTCAGCGACACTGAGCACAATAATGTCAACACTATTAGCGGGTGCTATGTTACAATGGCCCAGAAATCCCATAACTGCACAGAGGAACATAGCTCATATGTATTTTTAACACCAACATTCAATAATGATTCATATCACAATGCAAACAAAAGTGATACAAATTTTTTTTATACAGCACAGGGTTTCCGCTAGGATTTTTTGAAGCTGTGGTGGTGGGTTGCATGGGACGATGGACTACCACCGCTGTGTTGTGCCGCTGCTGCGTCTGCAATTTTATTTTTGAAATGACAAATAGGATTTTTTTAGGTGTTATTTATTTATTAACTTATTTATTAAAAATTTTTTCAACAACTAGCAGAACATGAACGGAGAACGTTGCAAACCTGTTAATTTAATGGCACAAGCACTGCCAACATTTAAATTGCACTTTATTTACAAAGCACGTCTCCACTCAGTGTGCTCCTTTGTCATTAAATACAGGCGTCATGTTTGACTAGAACACTTAAAAAAATACTAGGAGGTGAAGCAAATATTCTTTGGTGAGCCAGTGCGAGCATATGAGCTACCTGTTGGAGACCCCTGTGATAACATCACTGTCCAAAGCTGTAGACACTATAGTATAGTATAGTAGTACTTTATTAATCCCACAGCAGGGAAATTCATCTGTTACAGCAGCAAGCAAGATACACAAGTAAAGAATGCATAGTGACATAGTGAATACAAAATGGTTCAGGTGTACAGGTGTACTACATGTCTGTTGCACAACTTCGAAACACAAATAGTGTTTAAGACAAGCCATCAGTATTATAATGATAACAAGAGAGCAAGATTGTCAAGTAACACTTTACGAAAGTAAGTTGTGATGATGATCAATGACTGATGTATCCCATGAACGTTATTGCCCGTTGTAGCTCCGAGCTAGCTAGATGCCGCCAACCAGGCATGTGAACAAAAATGACAGAAAGTGGATGAGATTGAAACGTGAGCGATCACACATGCTGGCATAGATAGTCTTAGCACGTCGTCAATTGACAGCACATTTTACGGGCTATTGTTCATTCTCCTGATAAAAAGAAACAAAGTGAAAGTCGACACAAGACGTGTCACGTATCTGGTCACACATACGTAAGTGCTGGCACGGCAGACAGGCGATTCCGGTGCATGCTTATCACAATATCACAATTTTCAAACTAATTGTGGTCAATATTTGCGCAAGTAATAAGCTATATATGCATTCATACAATATATTACTTTAAATTGTTTTCAAGTATGACGGCTTTTATTTTGTTGTGGCATACCGCCACAATCAATTGCATGTAGCGGAAACAATGCAGCAAACAGCAATTAAGTGTTGAATTTGATTTTCTATAGAGCGCTATGTCACAACAGAGGTAATTTAAGGATACCTGTCATATGGAACTGGTCTATACATTACTCTTTTATTAAACAAACTAAGTAGCCTTATCTTATTTATACGGCAGCATGACATTTCTGTCTACATGGTTGGACTTGCAATTTCTTATCTGCTTTCTGTATCGCTTGCTAAGAAGCAATCGGATTAATTGAATGCCATGTCTGTAGTTTGAGTTTGTGGATTATTTTGGAGTCTATCGCTTTGCATTCTGAAAGTTAGTGAAATATAACGGTGGAGGACGTATTGCAATACAGTCAGCTACACTGCGACAACCACCACCCAACCAACCCACAAGTGCGCAACACACACACACACACACAAACACAAGCTGTGCATGCGCATTAGGAGCGATCACATTAATTTAATAATATCTTGATTTTGACTTGGAAGACTTTCTATGATGAAACTTTGATAAATTTAACTCTGAAGGAGCAATCGCATTACATACAGTATGTGGGCATGTTTGTGTCTATGCCCCACCTCCCAACCAAAAGCTGGGGGAAACACTGCAATGCCACCAAATAGGACATGTACACATTTAAATTGTTTTTTTCCCAACACACGACACATGTTCCCCACAAATGCGAAGACAGTAGCTTAAGAGGCCATCTCTTTCTTGAATGTTAGCCACCTCTACTCACACAGCCAGTCAGAGTTATCATCTGGACAGGTGGCCCACCACGCAGACCTGACCCCCGTGCCCTTTAACATGCTCCCCCATCCCTCTGCCTCCTCCCCCTTTAACTGAAATCACATCAGGTCTGCTGGAAAGCCCAAAACACACACACACGCACACAGATGGTCTTCTACTACGAAGACACACTTATTCATCAAGACTTGCAAATGTCCATAACCCACTGAGCTGTGTGTGGGAAATACTAACTAAAACATGCGTATATTAATATATATACTGTACACTCGTGTCGTGTCGCGTTATGTTTCGTGGTTACGACTCCCATAAATTACTTATACACCTAGTTTCGACCGTAAATGCGAGACTCACTCAAGAACTAGTTGTGTGCGCACAGCGGAATAATACGTAGTCACGCGTGGCTACACTGACGAAGGGCAAAGCTGCCGTCGTAAAACACGTCGTAGGAACGGAAGTCATTCGTCACCTCCTGTATATCATGCAAAGACTTGGCAAGCCAAAAATATGACACTGCTTTGACTTTTGGGATATTTTTCCACTGATTAACCGCATGAAGATAAAAGCATTAGAAGCCACAACAGAAGTATCACTGATGTGTTATCTGGTGGCAATTACAGAGCATGCTTTGAGCATAATGAATTCTTTGAAAAATGGGAGAACGTAATGATCTCTGGGGTAAAAATTGGAAATTGAACTCTGAGAAAGAGATTTAAACACTTGTGGATTTGTCCTTGGAAGCACTCTACATTTGTGCTATTATCTAGCAGGGTTCACATTGGAACTGTAATGATCAACACAACCCCTTTGTTGAAAAGACCGAGCTATGTTTAACTAAATACAGTAGTTACACATACCTGGCTTTTTTCCCCCCAACAAAGGGGTTGTGTTGATCACTACAGTTCACTGAAGTTGTCAGAAAAGCCACCTCCTTGAAGCATATCTCCGGGAACCTTTTTGACATCTTTGTTACATTTCAGCTAGTGGAAAAAAGAAAAAAAATCCTATGATCCGGACGATTGTGGTGTATGTGACCCGGAAGACGTCATGTTGTTTTGATTGTGTGAGGTCACTGGACAAAGTACTTGTCACAAACATGGTCCAATCCAGGCGCAACATTATGCACATGCTTAACTGAGGGCTTTACTTGGTCTGCTGACAAAATACAAGTGTGAACATAAACCTTAAGTGAGCTCCAAGTATCTATTTTAAATTTTTGGTCCGCATCAGAGTAACGGACTACAAGTGTGAGTGCATCAGTCTCGATTCACGTTTGGTCAGGTCCTTTTGGTCCTGGACTGCATTCACACTTGACCAAACCAAGCGTGCTAACTGACTCTAGTCCATTTTATCGGACAAAAAATGTCAAGTGTGATTGCACCCTTGAAATGTGGTTTTATGAGACAGCACGTGTTGTGTGCAGAGTGACCAATTGCGTTGTCACGTTATTAACAAGTTGTACAAAATACAAGCTCAAACTATTTATGTCAACTCGTATGATTTTGGTTAAAGAACAAAACTCCCCAGTTGACAAAGCAGCAACGTGTTTCACTAGTACACTGCTAGCCGGCGTCCATTATCGGACAGCTAGCCAGGTCTAAGTAGCAACTCACTGCCGGGCGAGGTGAGGAAGCACATTTCGGAAACACGTATAAAAGCAAGGATGTTGTGGCGACACATGGACAATATCTTAAAGGTATTGCGTGAATTTGTTTTTGGTTTGAATCGCTGGCTAGCAAACATGCTAACAGCTCGCCGTGGTCCGAAGAAGAAGAGCAGTGAAGTGAGGCTAAGCTAGCTGACTAAACACTGCAGCAACAGTCAGTAAGTGCTAAATGCAAAGGACAAACACACATTATAACAACGAAATGACTTGTTGTGGTAAACGAAGTGCCCACCAAACTGGGCAGAGAGCCGGCTAAGAACACACAAATGCGGACTTGTATTCAGGCAACTCCGCTCCCCACAACAACCAGCCCCGAATATCAGACTCACCCTGTCACAACAGGCGCCATCTTCCACAAACTCTCACCAAAACTCCAATACTCGCGATATCCTTTTCTCTTCCCACAGCCCCAACAATCCGTCGAGGCAACCGAGGCCGAATGGAGGTGCGGGGACCAGGGAGACGGAGAAAGGGGGTGGGTGAGGAAGACGGCGGGCAGGGGAGGCGGCTAGCAGAGACAGGAGAGAGAGAGAGAGAGAGAGAGAGAGCGAGAGAGAGAGAACAGGGCAGACGCCACAACAACAGGCGTGGGAAACTTCACTGATCGCGCGAGGCTTGGAAAACTCTCACAATAGGCGAGCACAGTGGGAGCGCCCACTCTCGCGAGACTTGCTGTGAAGCGGCGAAGTTGTTGATCGAGACTATTCCCACGTGTATACCGGCATAAATCACACGGCCAGGAAATCATCGGTTTCCCGAGCCTGGGATGTATTTTCTATGACCGCAACCTTTGTGTTTCACAACAGCAGACAAGCTTGACAGGTTATGATTGAAATGATATGATTCATTAAAAAAACAGTTTTACAATTGGGGGCCGGGGGGTCTGCAAAGCAAACACATTTCCCTCGGGTAACGTTGCACTTCCTTTTGAAAATGTGGAAACAATAGCGTGAACCAGGCCAACGATACTGGAAATGTTGGTATCATCAGATACCAAGTAAATACAGGACCAGTAATGCAGACAGATACGTTTACTTGAATAATTTTGTGATTTTTGGCTTTAATTTGTGGATCATAATTATAATCAGAATGAAACATGGGACAAGAATTTTGGCAAACAAAAAATACACCTGTATTTTTTATCAACAAATGCATTTGTGAACAATTTAGCAAATAAGTACTACCCTTGGTATCGATACAATCAATATTTGGAGAGATCCATCCACTCCTTCAGATCCAGCAGCAATCCATCCAAATATCAGTTGTTTCAACAGTGTATTTTTTGGTTTATGTAAAAAATGTATGCAAAAATGTTGCCTCGGTTCACGCACATTTCTTGGATAGCGTACAATATGGGCCACATGTTGTCGTGTCATTAATACACTGCGTGAGTCCAACTATGTTCATAAAGTATTTTTTATAACAAAACCTTTTTTAGCAACTGGAAACAAGAACTGAAAGTAATTGTCCCGCAGCTCTGTCGGCCATCTATGACATCATCAGCGGTTGACTTCGTAGTTCTTCGCTAACTAACACAGTTTCTTCACATGTCTCTTTTTCTTATTGATCACGGCTACAAAATAACCCAAAACAGAGCCAAACAAAGTTGCGAGTGCCAGCATTTTGGTAAAGAAGGTGAGAAACACTTGAATTGAAGACATAACTAGTAGCAGAAAAAAAACCTGATTGGGTTAGAGTACATTTTGGTTTGAGTTGGACCTTTGATGCTAAACGAGGTTCCACTCTAATAGCACAATTAATCTTATTTTTGCGCTGTATTTTGTGGTCCGAACGTCGGATGAGTGGTTAGCATGTTGGCTGCATAGTCAGGAGAATGAGGGTTTGAATCTCTGTTTGGGCATCTCTGCGTGGTGATTACATGTTCTCCCCGTGTGTGCATGGGTTTTCTCCAGGTACTTCCTCCCACATGCATGATGGGTAATTGTAGATTCTAAATTGTCCATAGGTGTGAATTTCAGTGTGAATGTTTGTTTGTCGATATGATATGACTTTCTACAGCCCCTGTAATGTCTTTAATGTAAGTGTGACATCATTATTCTTTCTAATCGGACAATAAAATACAGAGAAATGTCATTCGGGAGGCACTTGCAGTGCTCCAACCTGATGGGGTGAAGGTGTATGTGAGTTGGAAGGTGCTTGTCACTGCTGCTCTACCATAGAAGATGACAGTCCAACTTTTTTTTGGACAGCACCAGCACCAGCTGGAGAGCAAGTCAAATGCAAAATATTTTATGCTCTGCTGAATGAATGAATGAATGAATGAATTTGACTGCCAAGTGGGAGTATTATATATCCAAGCTCACCAGGAGGTTATCAGACTTTTACAACAAAGTATCAGAGCTTTTCCTGGAGAAGGATACAGTGCATGTATTTCATATCCAAATAAAAGATAAGAACACAAATGTTTTTCAGTAAATTAGAAAAATAATAAAATGGACTAAGAAGTAAAAAAAACAATTTGAAAACATTTGTTTCAAAAAACATGACTTATTCTCTTCTTTTTCTTGTTATCCTCTTAATGACCAACCTGTATTAACATTAAAAAAAACTCCATAGGACTCAGTGCTTTATCAGCCATGAACCTCAACCCCCCGCCTCCCACCCTAAGTCAGCTAGGATAGGGTCCAGCTTACCCGTAACCCTAATGAAGACAAAGGGCATAGAAAATGGATGGATGCATGGGCTTTATTTTGCTCAAACAATAATATGTAATAAAAGGGAATAGTTTGTATTATTTTGTTGATATTGTGACATTGGCTTATATTGTTGTATACATATTCTGTTAAAATAAGTTTCACAATAAAAATATTGTGTATTGTTTGCCAAAGTCTTTGTTCTGTATTATATTGCAATTATACACATGATCAAAAAATAAAGACAAAATCATTCAATGACCTTGAAAAATTTCAAGTAAAACATATTGGTGTCTGGAATGCTGGTCCTGTATTGACTTGGTATGGAATCAATACCTAAATGTGCGGTATCGCCCACCCCTAGCATGAACATGTGAATGAGCCATACAGGCCAGATTAGTGCATTGCCATCACATTGGGGAGTCCCATGACCAGCCAAACTGCAGTGAAAGTACAAGGGGGGGTATTATTCAAAATGACCACCTTTGTAACGGGGGCATATAGGCTTTAAGGGTGGCTTTCTACCTTAAAGTGCATTCCTCAGTGGTTTAAGTGATATATCTGTCCCACAACAAACAAGTCAAGTCCTTCTTGTTTATCTGGGAGGGGTCAGGAAGTCGTAAACCTTCATGTAGGTCCTTACCCCCCCTTTTTATTTTTACTTAGTTGTCCCGACAGCCCTCATTTGAATCTGTTTGCCATCTTTGTTCATCTTGCCACTGATTTGAAGTGGGAGTTTTCCCCACTTCAAAGTAAACACTTGGAGACCACACTCAATGCTCTCGTTCGTGACGCGTGCGTGTGTGTGTGTGAGTATGAGTGTGTGAACTGTATGTGGCCAGACAGCAACTGCATTAGAGTGTTTTTTTTTATACGCACTTTAACCAAACACAATTAAAACTCTTTTCCAAAACAAGAATCTACTTTATCCAACGGAAATAGTTTTGTTTATTTGGAACATGCTTATTAACAAAGTTACATGCAAGTACATCACGTTTACACTTTCACAATTCAACATGTCTAAAAAGAAGTAAAAAGAAGCTTACTTCATCAAACCCCTTCTCTGATTAACCAACTAAATCCACCTCAATACCACCACTGTCACGTCACAGTTATACAAACCATCAATACAAATATGCAATATAACAATGTGTGGCAATAGTGTGGATTTCACTTGGCTATGCAGCTATCTAACAAATCCATATATATAGAAATATAAGTGATCGCACTATACACTATAGACCTGGAGTGTCCCGGAGGCCACTTGCGACTCGTGGCTTGTTTTTTATTGGCCCGCAGTACAATGTAGAAAAAAATGTTTTAAAAAAGTAATGTAATTAATGAAATAAATGAGTTCCCGCCATTAACACACTATTTTTGATGCCCCTAATATACATATTGTAAATGTCATTGTTTAATAGATTGGAGTGTAAAATATATATAAAAACATGTAATATACATGTATATGTGTATTAAATGACAAAATACACTAATTATAGCACAATATAGCCTCAATGAGAGTGCACGGCTTGACGGTGCCTGTAAATTTGGCACCCAGCCAGATGTAACAAGCATAAATTCGGGTTCATACAACTCCAAACCTCCACACTACAACATTATCTGGAGCAGCTCAGATTCAATATTTGTTTAAAACGTGACAAAAACATAAAACCTTTAAATGAAATCCATCTACTCATCAGAGACGTCAATTTCTCCTACTCATTGTGTGTGGATTTTGTGTGTGAAGCCAAGTGACTTGCACAGTTTTGCTCTGATCAACCAATGAGAGGATGGAAAAATGCTGATGTTACTACAGCTAGCTGTCCCTATGAGGTGAATATGAAATCTGAATGGCTAAAGAAACAGCCCCATTGCTAACAGTGTGTATGTGACATTGGCCAGTACTACTTATTCTGAAGGCCCTGGGAAAATTAGATTAACATGGCAACACGTAGAAGCTAAAATCTGATTGGACAAAAAACTGCTAACAAAGCACAAACATCATTATGATCTTATTGATGAATGGCAATTAATTTACTGAAGAGGAAAATGAGTGGAAAAGGTAAAAGAAAAAAATGTGTCCAATTTCCATCACTATGAGGAAAAAGAAACCATTTTTCCAAAAAACTTTTTTCAGACAGGAACCATCAGTTTCTTTCCAAGTAGGGAAACACAAAGACACAGTAAAATTGGAGCTAAATGGAAAATATATGTAAGCTTTAGTGATTTATCAGCAACATGGCTGGAGTTAAACACCCACAACGCTCATGAAGGACACTCATGCACGGAAGTTTGGAGATTTTACTCCAGGTTGTCATTTTGAGAGTGTCTGGCTCTGGGAAACCATCTTTTCTTCTACTTTCTCTTCTGACCACTCACTCACTCTGATCCTGAGCTTCTGAAGGGTCACATCTCATTCTCTCATTAGAAGCAAATAAATACATTTTGACAGAGTCTGCCGATTGGAGTAATGGAGACTTATGCTACAAGCCTCTATCCGGTCTACAAATCCACACCCGCTGATTGCTTAAGCTGCTGTCTCAGAGCAAGAGATAGTGACAGAAGCCTCACCCCCGCATCACACGACCATGTTTAACCTCTCATCACATGTATTGTCCTCCCACACACAACGCAATGTGACAAATAGAAAGGTTGAACTGTCAAAGAGTGACGCAACTCTATACTCTCATCATTGTGTTCTTTTGCATGTTGAGCTGACATTGTGAGCCAAAATACAGTAAGTGCTGTCTCTTAACTGGCACGCGTCTGTACTTACACGTACTGTAGTCTTTTGAGTGCTTAAGTTAGTTCATAAACATGCAGTGCACTTCCAGTGCCCCGATGTTGCACTCAATATGGTCAAAATGGTGAGTGCGCAGTGCTGGACACTTACCACCCTCAATAGTAGCCATCATGGCTACGTAGTGGAAGGGGTGGAACTACTGAAATTTTCCAACATAAAATGGAGAGACGAAGAAGAAGTGAGTAAACGTAAGTAAACATTGCGATCAATGTTTCCAGTAAGTGTGCAAAAACATAGTCTATTTGGGACAGCATTACACTAAGGAACGAAATGCACTGTGTCTCAATTCGTGCACTTCCGTACTTACACTGAACCTTTTAAGTGCATGAGTGCGTTCATACACCTTCACCTTGGTTATATGGTTACGTGGAAGGGGTTACCACTACCAAACAAAAAGTGACAGTCTCATTTGAAGCAGAGCGTACAAGCAAGTGACAAGTCCTAATAAAATAATTTCTAATTATCATGAAATCGAGAAGTCGGGAAAAAAATCGGCAATCCAAATATTGGTGATAATGCTTTGTTGAGTGGTTGCAACTCACCATTAAAAAGGAGAGACAAAGAAGAACAAGCAGGTGAGGTTTGCAATCGTCATTTCCGGTAAGTGCGCAACAACAATGGATTTGGGACAGCAGTGAACTCTCAAGAACTAAGTATAATGTGTACACAGCAATCTTATTGATGTGTACTGACAAATGTATTCCATTTGAGACACAGCCAATGAGTAGGAAAATTATGGAGGGTGATGTGCACTGTGGTGATTACCATCTCCTGGACACAAAGTCATTTGATTCAGCGGTGAGCGAGTGCTGAAACTTCCAGAAATGAGTGAGACATCCTCAAGCCGAGTCAAAGCGAGAAGCAGGGGGGCTGCCAGCAGAGAGAAGTGGGTCGGGAGACACTGGGTCAAACGTTGCAGACTGCACAGCAGACAGACGTGGATGTTAGCGCCAAGCAAATAAGAGACATCAGCACCCAGCATCTCAAATTGAAAAAGTCACAAATGAATCAACGTGGCTGCTGTGAGTGGACTACAGGGGAGGATGAGTCACAGAGCGACACACCATGATGCAAGGACATCACAGACAATGAGCAAAATATGCAGACAGTTGGTGGGGGGAGGGGGGGGCTGTTTTGCAAGCTCCTCAACGAGGCCAATCAGAGGAAAGAGATGTTTCCCCTTTCTTGGCCTGCTACAGTTCACGGTGAGTTCAAAGTGCAAGAAAAGACTACTACACAGGCGCTGCAGTGACGGAAAATAGGACATGATTGATATGCCGCTGACTACCTGGAGAAACACAATCCAGCACTTTATGGCCGCCATAAAGCTTTTACAATCCTGATGACTGATACCACTACCAAATTTTATTAATCATTCTTTCAGTCATGGCTGCATGTTTGGGAATTGTGCAGGATCATAAATGCATTAGTGCGATGCTTATCCACAGGTCATACAAGCACAGATAGACCACCATGTTGGAAGCTGTGCCAGCATTGCATCATATGGCCATGTCACATCATCCGGACTCTCTGCTTCTTGATTCCATTTCATAATAAGAGACTGCTCAGACTTGGCGGACTGTATTGTCGCCACCGTTTTAGCTCTGCTCTCTACGGGGTAATTTAGTTTGAATACAGAAAGCAGACCTCTGATGGCAATATGTGAAAAACATTATGTCAAATTGTAAAAACAGACTTGATTTATGCCTGAACATGTGACACAGAGGGATATTTGACATCCCCAATATGAAACACCTTGGATACACTGACTTTTACGAGAAAAGGCCTGGGGTTGTTTCAATTTGTGCACTTATGTGCCTTCACTTCAATAAGTACACTATGTACACTGTGTACTTAGTTACTGAGGTAGTGAATTTTGACAGTGGAGAACTGTCCCAAATTCATTACAGTCGCTGTGCACTTACTAGAAATGACAATCGTAATATCTATCAGCTTCTTCTTCTTGTCTCCTTTTTAATTGTAAATTGCAACCTCCCGATTTAGTCAATCACCTTCCACTGTATAGGCAAGATAGTGACTACTTAGGATTGCTAGAGTCCTTGGCTGTGTCTCAAATGGAATACATCAGCCAGTACACTTCAGTACAGTATGTGCACTAAGTACACTGTGTACTTAGCTACTGAGGACACATATTTGGACAGCGTCGTGCTGTCCCAAATCCATGGCTTATGTTGCGCTCTTACTGGAAATGACGACACAATATTTAATTGCGTCCTCTCCTTCTTCTCCCCTCCTTTTTAATTGTAAATTTAAACCACTCGAATTAGTCCCTTCCGTTCTCCTACGTAGCCAAGACGGCAATGAATGTGGGTAGTTTGGTTCGATTGCTGCACCGTGTTGAGTGCAACATCCTGGTACTTCTAGAATGCACTTGTGCACTTGCAACGGATGCCAACCATTTACATTTTGTTCACTTCCTGTGTGTCAACATTTTCTAATCAAAGAGAAAATAATGGATAATTTGCAGCAATGGATAGATGGCTTATGGAGGAATGAAAGAAAAAGAAAAAGGTGTTGAAAAAAAATACGAATAAGCAAAATCTGAGTAAAAAGGGGGATTTAAAAAACAAAACTACTGAGAATACATAGAATTAATGACAAATATAAGATAACATAATACAAGATATTGTATTGTATACTGATCGATATAGATACTGAAAATGTTTGAGAGAAAAACGCACAATTCATAAATAAATGCTGGATATAGATTAAGCAGTGATGAAGGAAAGAGAAGAAAGATGGAGAGGCATTAAGCAAATAGGTGTTTAAAATGTTTTTAAAAATCACAGTACAGTCGTCCCTCGCCACTTCACGGTTCAAATTTCGCGGGTCAGTCTATCACGGTTTTTCAAAATAAATAAATTAATAAATGATCGCAATTTTGTGGTTGACTACAGCCTATTATTATTTTTTTAAAGTGCATATTTAAGCAAATCTTACATATTCTTGGCCTAAATTACACATTTCCAAGCATAAAAATGGCTAAATTAAAAAAATACAAATATAAGGCTTTCAAAGACACATTTAAAGATGTGATCAAGCGCGGTCACTAGGTGTATGTAATGTTACTTTGGTGGGACAATAGCACCGCAGGAAGTACGCTGTCCAGAAAAAACAAGAAGGAACTCTCCCAATGCTAACGCGTGTCTGTTATGTTATGTCTAATATGTCCTACTTTCTGTTATTATGTCTACTATCCTGGGTAATACAAGTGTAAAGGTTACTATAAGCTTGTTTCATTTCTAGAGGGCTGTAATAATATTAAAAACCGTATTTAGAAGGTTGTAAACAGATTTTCTATGCTCTAAATATGAAAATAATCAATTTATATATGAATATTATGTTTCATTTATAAATAAGGAATCCTACTTTGCGGAAATTCACTCATCATTACATTACATGCATACATATCATTATAAGACTAATAAAACAGAAACAAATAGTTAAAATAAACATAATGACCAAAAAAATACTGGCGTAAAACTTTTCAGAGCTTTGCTCAAACATTGTCAAATCTCGCACCTGTCATCATGAGGACAGCCGATGAAAATGTAGCTTTTTCACGTAAGGTGTTGTTAGCATTTTTGGCAGAAACATACAGCCAGTGTCGGGCCGTGCATTTGGTAGGTGTGCCTTCAGTGGGGACTTAACTGACTTAATCCACGTCTTAATACCACCACTATCACGTGGCAATTATACAAACCATCAATAATACACAAAAAATAAATACAACAAGGCGTGGCATTACAGAGGGACAGGTGTCTCGTGTATTGGGGATGAATACCATTAATACCACAGCACGAAACCCAGTTAACCCTTTATCTTCGAATATATTGGAGCAGATACACCTGATTTACATTTCTGCTCGTAACTTTCAGCATTACCAGCGGAAGCTGCCTATAAATTTGGCGCTCAGCCAAATGTAACAAGTGTCAGACAACGACAAACTTCTACACTACAACATCATCTGGAGCAGTTCAGAATCAATATTTATCTAAAACCATGACAAAAACATCAAACATTCAAATAAAATGCATCCTGCACACCAGAGAGGCTGATTACTGATAGCCAAACTTCATCCTCCGTTCCAGATCGCTTCAGACTATAGTTTCACTCTGATCAACCAATCAAAGGACGGAAAAAGACTGAAATAATTGTGGGCCAGAAAGCTGACCCAGTGAGGCGAATCTGAAATCTGATCTGAAATCTGGTTTAAAAACAACCTCATTGCTAATGGCGTGTAAGTGACATTGGCCAGCAATACTGATTCTGAAGGCCCTGGGTAGATTATATTAAAATGGCAACATATAGATGCTGAAATCTGATGGGACAAATAAATCTAACAGACACGTGCACCACTGGAAGCAGTACAGCCAAGAGATGCACTACGAAATGAATATAATGGACTGTTGAGAATAAATTAATACAGTTTTATGAAACTAATACTAGAATTTACAGCAAGTTGTAAATGTAGATCAGTGCTTATGATAGTTGTGTAAGAAGACCTTGCGGCCCCTGATGGCCCACCACTCGTCTTTTGCCTCTGTATTTGCTGTCCGACCGGGACAAAAATGTCAGTAAGACAAGTGGAAGCAGAATAGGAAGATAATAACAATTGAATCTAATAACAATTCTAATAACATTAAAAGAACAGTGTCTTTTCTTTCAAACAAAAGCACATGGTACTGAACATGTTGTGCGCATGTGTTTCTGTGTGTGCGCGTGCGGGTGTGTGAAAAAAAATACTCAAGCGAACCTAATTAATGCCCACTCCCTCTTTCTGCGCACACTCAACATTGGAAGAACAACTCTGGAGAGGTGAGCCAGACACACACACACACACTTTGGCCAAGTGACTGCACCGCTGAGGCTGTGACCCTTCGTGGCCCTGGCCTCCTCCACCGACCAGGCTGTCTGTCTGGGGGCCGAGTGAGGGGGAGGCCGGTGGGGCAGGGAGGGGGTGGCTGCAGGAAGGGGACTAGTGATTAAGGTGGGGGATAGGGCGTGCCCCTGACCCTCTGTCCCATTCTTGGCAGGGGGGAGAAAAAGAGGGAGGAAGGTCTTGCTGATATTTGTGACACAGCCCCACCCACAGAGCAGATAGTAGACATCCATACTGCTTACTTTGCAGCCAGTGTACTTATAAATGGTAATCATGTTTTCATGTTTTGTGTGGAGAAGACCTCAACCATGGATTGCAGTGAAATCTGACACAGAAGTGTGCGCCCCCGAGGGTGTGTGTCCTAATTACATTGTTGATTCCCCCCCCACCCCACCCCACCCCCCCACCCCCTCAGGGTTTACAGTGAGGTTTATGTCACTTTGAGATCCTTCCTCGATCAGGGATGTCCAAAGTGCAGTGCAGGGGCCATTTTTCAGCAGCTGTGACCACAGATGTAGATAACCACCATCAGTGTGTGATTGTAGAGTGAATAAATAATAGGTTTTCACTTTGGAGCACTTTGGGTATCTTGAAAGGCGTATTATAAATCCAATCCATTATTATTAGTAGTATTACTCGGTAAACAAATACTTGGCAATCGGGAGTCATGGCTTGCCAAGAAGAAGGCAGAGCTTGAAAACCCTCTTCAGTCATTAGTCACCTGCTTGAGAACACTTTCGCCTTCCCGGTGAAATACGTAAACAGATAAAGACAAGTCAATAAGATGTACGCAGTGTGCCGCCATTGCTCAGTAGAGATGACTAAAACTCAAATAATCAGTCGCTTTTCAAAGTGTTGTGTTGCCCTTGCTGTAGATCAGGGTTGTCCAATGTGCAGCTCGGGGGCCATTTTTGCATTGCAGCTAGTTTTTTATTGGCTCTCTGCATATTCTGAAAATAAGACAAATTCCTTATTAGATATTGTACTAATTTGCACATTTACATTTGCACAAGCTAATTGTTTGTAGGCACATGCAAGTGAAATTTGAATGTCGACTACGAATCTGCTTTGGGATGCACGGGAGGTGGGGGTGTGGGGCGGTGGTTATGCACGCCACGAGCGCTCCTCCGCAAGCGAGCGAGTGAGAGGCCGGATAAAAGGAGCAGTGAGTGAGCGGGTGAACACGGGCAGGCCAGGAAATGGGGTGGCGGGCGTTCAGCGGGGGGACGCTTTAGAAACGCAGGTGCCTTAATTGTCCCCACCATAAAGCCTCGGCCAGTGGGCAAACCTGTGAATGAGTGTGTGCTAAAAGGAGGCATGAATGTGCTGCACGTGAATAAATGAATGGGTGAATAAACATGTGCCTGGAGGAAGAGGGTGTGTGTGTGTTTTTTTAGGGGGGGGGGTTAAGTAATAAAGATGTGTGATGTATGAGATAAAGAAGACGCAATCAATGGTTGGCAAGGGAGAAACGAAGGTACGTGATAAGGGCTGTGTTTCAATTTGAACTTTTGAACTTAGGCACTGAAACTGCTAAGCACAAGTATGGAAGTGCACAGATTAGGACACAGCCTGTGTCTCAAATGGAATACTTTCACCAGTACACTTCAGTATGTATACTATGTACACTTCATACTAGAAGTGCGCAAATTGAAACACGGGCAAGGCTTTACTAGTGGGTGGGGGGTGGTTAAGGCTTGGGGGGGCGTTTTTAGGTAGACAATGTGACATGGCACACGCTATTAATTCTGGCTCAGCAGAGAGACCCTGCCTCACCATCTGCTCAAGGTCAGGGGGCGTTTGCTGGGGTTGGCGTCACATCACATCACAACACCCCCACCCTCCCACCCCACCTCTCCACATATACACACACACACACACGCACACACAATCAGAGTACCCCCCTCCCTTCAGTCTTCGCCTGGCAGACACCCGGTCAGGCTTGTGCACATTTCCATAAAACAATTGCCAGCCAACCTGTTCCCGTGTAGGGTGGGCGGGGCTAAGAAGGGAGCGGAACACTGGCTTGCCGCCGCCTACCCCTGCACCGCCCCCCCTCCCACCCCACTAAACAATGGGCTGTCAGATGAAAAGGACCATGGTGAACTTGATATACATTACAAAAGAGTCACACCAGCGTCGGCCTGGGGCCCGGCCTCACCGAGCTGCGCTTGAATTTGAGCTTGGCGTTCATTTGCTTCTTTGAAATTTGCACACACACACGCACACACTGCAATAACCACCCCCCCCCCTTCACAGCCCCCAACAATATGACATACTGTATGCAGACATTCGCGTGTCAAGTTGACACTGATGTTAATGAAGCTGCAGGAAGCCTGAACTGGAGCTACCAACAAGATTAACATGGTTGTCGTGGTTAGGGATGGCCAGATGGATCCAAATATCAATAGTATCGGTACCAAGGTTAGTATCCTTATCGGATCAATATTCGTGTGATGAAATAGATATTTTTCAGTTCTCTTCTATGTTTATTTTCACAAACGTCTGTGTATTTTTGTTGTGTTGTTCATATTGTTACATTGTTGAAATACAACCCTCCCGTTTTCCTCGGGAAACTCCTGTATTTTGCCCTTCTTTCCCGCCACTCTCCTGTTTAAATACTTTCCCCTAGCATATATACAGTATACAGTATAAAAGTTCTTGGACACGGGAAGGCTTTGGGGGGGAAAAAGCCAAAGGATTGGAATGTTGAGAGCCAACTATATATTTTTTGCTTTTGTTGAATTATTTTGTTCTATTGACTTTATTTTGCGCAAACAATTGTATGTAATAAAAGGGAATCAGGATTTAATTGTATAATTTTGTTGTTGTTGATCAACAAATTAAAGGCAAAATCAGTCCATGGTGGAGTCATATGGAACATCCTTCTGGGTTTCCTTTCTAAACATGATGAAACCCTCCGCCTGGCACATGACGTCTGGCCCAGCTGCTCTTTAGGAAGCAGTTTGCGTGCGAAAGAGATGCAGGGTCCCTAATTCTCCTGCTGCTTAAATTTGGGGATTAGCCCTAAAACAAAAGAAGATCAAACGACGGCACACCATTTCCTGCCCTGCGCTCGCCGTCTATCCGCTCATCCGTCCCTAGCCGCCAGCAGCACTTTTATCTGAAGACTCTTCTGATCAGAGCTTCTGACCTCCTGTGTGCATTTTTTTAAATGTGTGATTGTCAAGCATGCGTGCAAGGCGTTCAAGTCTCCCCTCCCTGCCCCCACCCTAACCCCCTTAGCTAAATCCCTTAATCTGTTCTCGGACACGTCTGGAGGACAAAACAAACAAATAGGATCCCCCCCCGACCCCCCCACTACCTTCCCATCTCTGGACATGACAGGAAGGAGAGGGTGGCATTAACACTCCCAAGGTTAATGAAGTGAGCGCGAACAGGATTCAAATCAAGCGACATCTTCTCTTCTTTCTGACAAATACGTTCCAGAAAACACAGGCTGTGTATTAATTGCCACACTTCTGTGCATAAAATTTGTATTTTGACTGCATAAGTGCGGTCATACCAGGGAGTATGGCAAAATACAGTGCACTGTCAGTACCTGGATGTTGCACTCAACACAGTCAAAATCAAAGGTGTCCAAACTTTTTCCTCCGAGGGCCTCATACTGAAAATCAAAAGCTGCAGGGGTCCACTTTGACATTTTTATGTATTTTATAATCTTGTAAAATGGCTACAAAAAACCTTTATATATATTTAAAGACGTAGCGTACAATTTGCCTTTTTGCTCTATTTTTCCCATTTTTGCTGAGTTTTTTTGGTTTCATTTTATTTCTACAACTTACCACAGGCCAATAAAACACAAGCTGCGGGCCGTAAATGGCCCCCGGGCCGCATTTTTGGACACCCATGGTCAAAATGGTGAGTGCGCAGTGCTGGATACTTACCATCTTAAATAGTCGCCATCTTGGCTACACAGTGGAAGGGGAGTGACTAACAAGATTGGTTGCAATTCATTTTTAAAAAGGAGAGCGAAAGAAAAAGAAGATGGTACACATTGCTACCGTCATTTCGAGTAAGTGGGCAACGACAGTTGTGGATTTGGGACAGCACTACAGTGTCAAAATTCACACACCCAGGAACTAAGTACACAGTGTACACAGTGTACTTATTTAAGTGTACTGTGGAGTATTTTATTTGGGACACAGCAACAATGTCATGTTGAATAAATCCTTAGTGTCGATTCCTCACAAATGTGTCCGTGTGTCCTGGGAAGAAGGGTGGCAAAGTCGTGTCCTCATTGGTCAAAGTTGAAAGGTCAGAAGATGAATGTGGTGCAGCGTCATTAGCAGCAGCTGGTACACCCGCAAAAAGGAAGTCGAGAACGGAAAAAAAAAAAACATGCGACCGCACATCCAGAAGCTAATCCGCTCCAATGACAGTAAAATATTGGTTGACATTGACAACGTGACACCAGCCAAAAGCCAGAATATATTTATATCTATTTATACGTGCAAACGTCTGACCTCCATCCGGCCTCGCCCTCTCCTTCCCCGGCGGCTCCTGCCTATTAAGCAACCTTATTACCTTTAAATGAGAACCATCTTTTTCTTTCCGCTCTTCTTCCTCTTTCTCTCAGCTCCCTGGATGATGTCACCACCGAGGTTTTTTTCAAGAGTGGTGAGCTCATTGGATCGGACCACAACAGGAGCTGGCATCCATGTGTCAGAGCGTCATTGACCTGTAGCACAAAGCACGTGTGGAGTACGACTCTCCGCTCACGGGCTCCTCTGGAAGCATATTTGCTTACCCCCAATAGTAAACAAATGTAAATAAACAATACAAATAAACAATATTTTTCACTAACACCTTTGATAATGATGCAGCATTTGCATTGGATTCAATTCCAACGTGCAGGTGTACCTAATGCTACGTCCTGTGAGTGTTTAAAAGCAGGTGGTGGCCCTTTGTATAAAACAGAGCCGTCCAAAGGGTGGCCCACGGGCAAGTTTTCGAGCTACAACTTGTTTTTGGTTGGTCAACAACATAAAATGAGTTCATTTTACATGAGATATACTGGTACAGTATATGGTGGTCGACAGGGGGAAACACGCAGTAACGTCCAAAAGCCCCAAGCACAGAAATGATCCAAAACTAACAACACTTAAACACCATAAAATAGATACGCCAGGAAAATGCTGCAATCACAAAACCAGACTTGTGCCAGACTTGAAGGATATCCCTCTTTAAAGACTTGAGCTGGATGACCTGAAGTTGACAAATGAAAATGTATATTTTTCTTTATTTCTTTTTGATACAGTTGGCTGTAAAAGAAAAAAAAAATTGGTTGCTCTATAATACTATACAATATTTCATCTTAAGTCTCTAAAGACGGATATCCCTCAGGTCTGGCACCCCTGGTGCAGTGGAACCTCAGTTAGCGTGTCTTTTGTTTAACGTTAAATATGTGCAAAAATGTTGCCTCGGTTTGCATGCATTCTCCGGTTAGCATATATTATAGCGCACGTCTTGTTGTGCTATTAAAACACTGTGTGAGTCTATCAGTAGTTTATCAGTAACATCCTTCCTTGTTAGCATCCTATTAGCTTAGCGACAAAAATGGCAACCGGAACGTTACGTCACCCATCATTGTCATCAGCAGTTGACTCTCGAAAATGTTAACACAAACACATTTTTATAGTTTTACAATTATAGTGTTACATGCATAAGACAATTCCAAATGCATATGAATGATGAATGAAAGGGATAAATGAACATTTAAGGTTACTTGTACCTTCAACGAAGACGATTGTTCACAAAGACACGATGTGGCAGCGAGACACCACACTGACACCATCTTCCTGTTTTGTTATTTTTTTTATTCAATAGTGTTTCTCACCTTCTTTATCAATTGCTGGCACTTGCAACTTTCTTTGGCTCCATTTTGGGTTACAGTATTGAGGTGAGAAACACTATTGAATTCAAGAAACAACTCATGTCACAACAGGTTGATCTTGTTGCCACATCGTGTCTTTGGGGACAGATACATCAAGAATCATGTCTTGAAGGTTGAATGTTCATTTATCCCTTTCATTCATCATTTCTATGTATTTATATGAATTTCAAATTGTTTGCTGCATGTCAAACTATAATTATAAAAAAACATGTTTTGTGTTAAAATTTGTGGTTTTCTGGAACAGATTAATTGGATTTACATGATTTCTTATGGTAAAAATATGGTTATTATGGTTAGCATCCGTTTTAGTTAGAGTTAGGCCCTCTGGAACGAACTTACGTTTTGTTCCGTCATCTTGCAGCATTTATCTCATGTAGTAGGTTTTGGGGTTTGTGTGTTTTTGGCTTTTGCAGCCTTTTTTTGTAAGTTGCAAAAAGGCTTGCAGAAATGCTCCTCTATGCTGCTTAATGAGGCTAATTGTTTTGGGGAAAACGGGAGACATACAGTATCTGTTAGCGTGCATGTTAAGAGCTCACATCTGCGTGCCTGGATCTGTGTTTGTGCGAGTTCATGTGCGTGTGTGTGTGATTGGGGGGGTGGGGGGGTCATTCTGGGCAGTGCTCCAGACTGCTAAGAAGAAAAGTAGTGAGTTTCACCACAGGGGGTGGGTCTGGGCCTGGTGCCAATAAGACGTGCATACACATATTCTATAGCAGGCAATGCTCGCTGATGATGCAGAGGTCCTGAACAGGAAGCACAGATGAGAAGAGAAGGGAGGAAGAGCACACTGATAGGTTGGAGACACAAAGTCAAGCTGATAAATGAGAGCAAAATAAGAGAGCGCAAGGTGTGCGTGTGTGGAGCTGTGGGGCAGTCCAGAGTGGAAACAAGAGGGGGGTGTCATTGAGGGAGGAACAGGCTTTAGTGGAGAAATGGATAAGAAGAAATAGGAGACAAATGGAAGACACCCTGTGCAACCCTGGTGGCCAACTACAAGAAATATCTGACCTCTTTGCTTGCCTACAAGGCTTTCTCTACCGAGTACGAAGCCACGTTTTGCATACCGATACTTACATATTCCCTTTATTCAAATGCAAATTAATTTATAACTTTATTGAACGTTAGTTTTTTAACATTATCTCCGTTACAATTAATGGCCAAAAAAAAAATTGAAATGTTCATATGTTTGTAAGAGAGTACACAAAATCAGCAGGGGCTCAAATACTTGAGATATTAAAAATAATATTAAATATTATTTAATATTAAATAATACTTTCTCCACTGTATTATTGTACCCATGAAACCATATAAATATGTTTGTATGTCTTTCTCCCTATCATTATTTCACACCATTGCCCCTGCATTTGAGTTGTATGCATTTTTTATCAACAAACCGATGGATGACTCACTTGGACGACAGAAATCATGTAAAAAAAACTACTGTACGATTACGTATTGTTGCATATATACAGTAAATGCAATTGCAGTACTGTACACATATGCAGCTAATAAAGAACAAATACATTTAGCCATTATTATAAGGAAGTAATAAAGTGGCACTTCGGTTTTTGTTACTAATCTGTTCCAAAAAATCCATCTAAAACAAAATTGTATAAAAATGAAACTATTTTTCCCATAGGAAACAAAGTAAATGCAATTACTCTGTTCTAGACGCAAATGTTAATGATGATTTAACGTTTCTTGATTGAAGACTGTTGTTGGTGAGGACCGGAGAAAGAAGAGGGGAGGAGAGAGATGACACCTTCGTACTTTGCTATGACGAATTTCTTTAATTCAACAGTCTTTCTCACCTTCTTCATCCAAGTGCTGGCACTTATTTTGCAGCTGTATTCAATTACTGTTACACTTATGGTGCAACTGTGTTAGTTAGCGTCGCTGCGGTAGAACTCCAGAGTCAACCACCAAATCAATGTGCCTTACATGATACTCCAGTATTGTGGAAACCGGCACAACAAGGGATACTGCGGATCGGATGTGGCCCACGAGCCTCGAGTTGTTCTTGTTCTTGAAATAAAGCTCTCAAGAACTATTTTCACTGTTTCTTTCAATGCACCGAGACTGAATACTTCCTGATGTTGTTATTCTTTTCGCATAAAATAAGAGCACGTATCACAACAACAGGGATACCTTGGCGTGAACTCACAACAAGGTCATGACTATTTCCGGCGCTTTCCAACGCTTTTGTTCCGTTGTTGTTGCTGCGTTCTGTCGTCCTTTAACACTGCAGACATACAGAGGGAGGAGAAAAACAAGTAGACTCACGGAGAGAAAGAAAGAAAGACAGAAAGACAGAAAGAAAGAAAGAAAGAAAGAAAGAAAGAAAGAAAGAAAGAAAGAAAGAAAGAAAGCTGGTCTGTGTTGGTGCCGGAGAGGTATAAGGTTTCCTCAGACTTGTTTTCCTGACTTGCTCCTTCACTCTGTTACACACATACACACACACTCACACTCACACACACACACACACACACACACACACACACACACACTCACACACACACTGCACGACATATCCAAAAAAGATGGAGCCTTTTGGATAACTGAGCCTAGATCCCTTGGGCTATTCCCAAACAGACGCTCCGGTTACACCATCACGATCCAGAATTCCTCAGTGTTGGTCTATTGGGTTTACTTAGGCAGATGCTTTTCTCCGCCCCCAAAGTGCTGCGCAGCCACCCCAGGACCACCTCACCTCTGCTGTCTGCAGCCTCCTCGCATCCAAATATTGTTGGGAGTCGCACACAGAACACATTTACACCTGACTTCAATCGCCACGTTTACATGCACACAATATTCCTGTATTAACCAGTTTTATTAACCTGTTTTGCAGGCAGTTTGGTCTGGTGACTGGCGGCAGGGGGTCGAAATTGCCAATTAAAATCATTCATAAACCCTGCGTCCACACCGAGAAGATGTCACATTATTCCTCATGGATTCCCCATGTTGTCCTGAGTTCTCTATTCGGTATAACTACTTCCATGTTCCCTTTTTGTTTGCTATTAGATTCCAAGTATTGACTAGTTTTTGTATGTTATGTTACGTCTTTTTTAGTCTTTTGTAACGGGCAGTTTCTGGTCTCTACTTTTTTCTATTGTTTCTCAGGTGTATTCCTGGACTGCCTTGTTGCTCTGTATCTATTTTTAACTTTCATAGAATCTGCTCTTATGGACACTCTGAGTTTTACTTGCGGCTTTGGCCAGAGCCCTAATAAAAATAGGTGAAAACAATAGGTGAAAACAATTCGCCGTGGCAACGCTTGTCATTTTGATGGTACACCTGCAAAGCGTCAAGATTAGTTTGCGCACAGTTTGCGTTCTGTTTATGCACAAGTTATGCTCTTGGCACGCAATTCGTCACCGAAAATGGTGCACACGCACAAAAAAAATGGCACAAAATGCCACGCCACCGCACAACTTATTTACAAGTCAAGTGCTGTTTACATCTAGTGTATGACATGACACGTACGGGTGACACACGTTGCTCCCGCGTGGGTATGGTGCCACCAGTTTGTGACATTATTTGGTGACGCCATGCTATAGCATGCATCACCCCTAGCTAGCTTCATTAATTCCTCTGTTCACAAGGGACCTACAAAATGATGAACTCCAGAGAAGAAGCTCTCAGTGATGAAAAGAAAAGGCGTCTATATTATCTCACAGCTGCAGTACTATTGTGGAGTTGGACGAGGGAGAAATATCCCTTCCGACTCTTCTTCTGTCTTGGTTTCTTGCCTGGGCTCTTCTTCAAGTCCAGGCACTGCTGGCCTTGCTCTCCCTCTGGCTGTCTTCTTGGGAGGCATCTTGTAGCAGTATTGTTCGCCGACGACTTCGGAAACGCTGGGACGAGGCACGCTTTTACGCGCTGCCAAGTGACGCGCTTTGATACGCACCGCCTGCATTGTTTGCGAAAAGGTTGCGCAATGTGCACAACTAGTTCACGCAAGTGACACGAACGCACAGTTTACGCATACTTCACACGTGTTTACAACAAGTGCACTCACTGGCATACAAAATTGCATACCATTGCGGGGACAAAATTGTCAATGTGGCTTAAATTGACGATTGCTTCCATCTCCCTCTTTGCTCCGCCCCCTGTCACCAGACCGAGCTGCCTTTAAAACAGAGCAGAAAACAGGGCCTGACCAAATTAGGAGTTTGTCTCAAAAATTGTCAAGATACTGACTGTATTCTGGTTGCATCATGCATCGTTGCAATGCATCATTTCCTCCACATTCCTGAGGGCTGGATGACATTGTAGCGCATTAAATGAGGAATGAAGAAGATTGAGTTGAGCAGAAGTGAGCTCAGCTGAGTGGAAATGGAAGTCTTCTTGCGGCGAGGGAGCGTTCCAAGCAGCACTCTAGGTAGCGGAAGGCAGTCAGACTAGCACTAAAGTGCATTTGGAAGTCCAGAAGCCACAAGTACACGTTTGGTTTTCCTTCTCCCTTGTCTTCCCCTTTTGCCCCCAAGCCAGACCGCCATCTTTGCGTCCAAATGATTCATTCAGCCATCCGCCCGCTAAAGAAACATTTCAACATTCCCACCACGTTCCCTGGCACACGTGCACACCTTGACGTTCTTGAGCGCAAACCAAATCCTGCATCTTTTTCCTTCAGCCCAAAGGTAGGGTCTGACCCTGAGATTCCCACACACATCGTCGCACTTCCTACACTGACCTGAGATGACATCATGTAACCTCCTTAGCGCCATCCTCCTGTTAAGCAGGACACAATCATGGGGGTGATTGGGCAGGGGAGCTTCGGTTTGGGGTGCTGCCATCCCAGGATTCCTCCCTGGAACATGTGGTTTGTCCTCTGAATGGAGCGGGAGAGAAGGAATGAATGAGTTAGGCGAGCAGGGAAGACCACAAAGTGAACATTGCTGCTTCTGCACCTTGTCCAGATCCAAAGCAAAAACTGGAGTTGCTCTTTGCCTCATTGCACCACAAGGTTTTGTGTATGCTTGGGTGTAATCCTGCTGACTAACAAGCCAATAAGGTTTTGTTTGGGATACTTAATGCTCAAAACTTTATTTGTTCTTTTGGAACATCATCGAGACCACTGTGCCGTAAAGCTGTCATTGTTCCGGGTCCTCTCCCTTCGGGTGTCCTTAAGGTCCACAACACACTCTAGCCCACCTCCTCCCTCCTCTTCCTGCTCCGCGCAGAACGAGCCAAGAACAGACAGCCTGTGTTCCGTCAAGGCCTCCAAAATTCCATGACTTTCCCAGAATTCCCTCTCTGAGCCAAGTCATATATTCTGTTGACACACAAAGCAAATGAAAAGCCTCAGCAGACGATTTTCACTAAAACAAAAATAAGTGTGGCAAGTTCAAGTCATGAGTGATGAATGAAAAATTCCGTACAGCTGCTGCGGTGTGAACTTATTGAATCGGTGCACTAAAAACAGGACGGGCATGGTATGTCCTATTTGAAGACATTATACAACGGGGGAAAGTAAGTTGTTTCATGGAGGGAAATGAGCATTTGATCCCAATACGAAACGTTGCTTAGTACTTGGTCGAGAAACTCTTCAACGGAGGCCAGACGTTTCTTTCATTTCTCTGCTTTCAAACATGTGGATTCTAAACAGCTCAGTTTTGGCCTCACATGACCACATCCCATTCTCCCAAGCCTTGTCTGAGTCATTCAGGTGTTGACTGTTCAACTTCAGACAGCCTGTACATGTGTCTTCTTGAGCAGCCAATGCATTACACAAAAATGTGTTCCTAATGCTTTTCTTCGTGACTGTGGTCCCAACTCTCTTGACATTGTTAATCAGCTTCTCCCTTGTAATTCTGGGCTGGTCCCTCACCTTTCTCACAATCATCCTCACCCCACCAGGTGAAATCTTGCATGGAGCTCTAGAGCGAGGGTAATTAACTGTTATCTCGTATTTCTTCCATTGACGAATTATTGTGCCAATAGCGTTTTTTTTCTGATCCATCCTTTTGCTGAAGGTCTCATGCGGGTCTACAATCTCATCCCTGAGGTGCTTTCATAGCTCTTTGGTCTTGCCCATGGTGGTGAGAGGGGTTTACAGAAAAAGACTGTGTCTGTGACAGATGTCTTTTGTCCACACAACGAGATGAGATGAGATGAGGACTGCTTTTGTAAAAGGACAGGACTACTTTGTGTGCTTCATGGACACATAACCGTTCTGTGGGGGTCAGAATGTTCGCTGGTTGGTGGGGGATGAAATACTTTAGTCAAATACAAATTATTCATAATCTTTATTTAAGGTTTTGATGTTTCTGTCTTTCTGTCACAATAAACCTTACAAATCGACTTACGGTAGACTTACAAAATCAACAAGAGATCAAATACTTATTTTCCCTGTGCACATATTTGAGCATTTTTGCATGAAATGCTAAGTGAGCTTCTTTAAACACTGCCTCAAGAGCACAGATGTTTTCTCGCAAACTAGAATATCATATTTTGCTTTACATTTTTCACAGCCTTTCCACAAAGTTTGGAAAAGCGCGGTGATTGCTTTCGGGGCTGAATGTTTTTGACGGAGCCAGCAGTCGTCCTGCTGCTTTAAGTGCATTGCAGTTCATAATGAAACCTGCTAAAGTATGCAACTGACAGCCAAGACTCATAGCTAGGCTTTAACATTTCAGTACAAATGCGTGTACGCTGGTTTGAGGACTCACTTAATGAAGAAAAACAAAGACAAAAGTGTGGTTTTCAAATGGTGGAACAGTCTCGAAGAATGGAAAGATGAGGTCTGTCCTTAACAAAGATTTTCCTCTGCAATGAATAAAAGATGGAGGAAATAATCACTCCTTTCCAACTTTTAAACTTCAGCTAATTGCTTAAACATTTCCTGCACGGATCCAAAATGTGGACACGGGCCCAGCGACAGGATCCTGGCAATCTTGACACCACATTTGAGAAGGCCCCACTCACCTCTCGTCCACTGTCTCAGAGCATCTAACGTCTTAGAATAAGGGTGTCCAAAGTATGGTCTGGAGGCCATGTGCGGCCGGCAGCAAATTTTTGATTGGCCCATGGCACGTTCTAAAAATACAATAACACGAGAAAACTACAAAAAAAACAACAGCAAAAAAAGAGCAGAAAGTGGTAATGTAATGAGAAAGTTGAAATGTTGATACTAATAACACTAATGATAATATGCTTTGTCACCTGTAACACAAAGCTGACATGCAGGCTGTTTTTTTTCATTAAATATAATGTAGAACCTGCTTAAATAGGTCCTGTTCATGTTTGCAGCCCACCTATGTCAACTGTCCACTGTGTTGCTCTTATTACTAAAAAGTCCTCTCTTAAGTTGATGTCGTCATACATGGTCGACTGCTTTTGTTGACATAAAATTTGAGAGCCAAAGTGGGGGCAAAATCAGTCCGTTGTTGTTAGCTTTATCATTATTGCTGTGCAGCGTGAAATGACAACAGCAACGTACAACTTGCAGTATTAAAGTCGGGTCTGGAACCAATTAACCTTGATAAATGAGGGATTACTGTATTTTCGGTTTTGGTTATGTGGACACACGTCAGCCAGTCCAAGGGGCGTTGACATAAACGTGTTCCGCTGTGTGTAACTCCTTACCATATTCATATCGGTTGGTTTTAGATTTAAAATCTAAATGGCCTCCAAATGCTTCGATTTTTCAGTGTACAGCCGTTGATGGAAAAACGCTCGGATGCTCCTGTCTTAAAAGATAATGAAGTAAAAATGAACTAACAACGGTTATGTCCACAAGGACCTGTAGTCAGCTAGCACTGAACACCAAACACAAATGATGTCATTCGTTTGAACGCTTTGATTTACCTGCTGCAAGATGAACTGTCTGAAGATAGATGTGATGACCTACTGAGCTATTTTCATGTGGACAGGGACCTCCAGCAAGCCACAGAACTTGAAAGAGTTGTTAATTACAAGGTTTTAGTATTGCAAAAATTGCAACAATAAGGATCTTAATTCTAAATTACAAGATGGATGTTTGTCAGTAGCCAAAAACAGCCTGAAAGAAGATACATTTTTGGGATTATTTACACATTTTCTGTTCACGTCCTCCTTCCGCACTTGATGCCATTTTAAGAAGAAAAATGTTTTTTTTAACTAGTCTGTGCTACAACACAAGGTCTAATGTGGAAAGAAAAATCAATGTCTTCTCCCAAAAGACTCTAAAAAACTAGAAAAACATGCTCGTAGGCGAACAATTGTAGCGGCACATGGGTGCAAAATGATGAGAAGAATCGAATCACCCTGCAACTGATGTGTGGATGAGCTGGAGCAAAGCCATATCCTGGGACAGTCACACGACAACCACTCAAAGATGTTTCCTGTACTGTATGTCATATACCATGGATTCTTAGTGCACTGCATTTTACCGTACTTCTCAGCGTGAACAAACTTATGCACGCAAAGGACTAAGCGTAAATACATCCATCAGTACACTTCAATGTGTATACAGTCACACTTGTCTATAGCGGCCACTAGAGGGAGACTGCAAAAGTGGCCGCTATAGACAGGTGGTCTCTATAGACAGGTTGATGTCCAGTTTGAATGTTGACCAGTAGAGGGAAAAAAAAGAAAAAAAAGGGAAAAAAATGAATGTTGATCAGTAGAGGGCACTGTGGCACTGCGGATAAAAGTTGTACAGCACTACTAGGCTTGTTATTATCCACCACCCACAGAACAAAGCTGTACTAGTAATGTCCTTTGTTATACTTGTTTTTAATATTTTACTTTTTATACGGCATAGTGTCATTACAGCTTTAGTTCATCGGGAAGTGCCGGGAAGTGACGGTGGGCGTCCCGAGCAGGAGAGCTAGGCTCAGTGCTAGCTGTGAGTGTCGAGAGAGTTGGGAAGTGTGTGGATGTTGGCGTGGATGTAAAGTCCTGCAGTGTTCTCCGCTGTTAATAAAGCGATTAAAGTGCATCGGTGACGTGAGTCTCTCCTTCCCCACAACAAGCGGCATTACAGTATTGACCAGTGCACATTGTCTCACACCAGGAAATAAACGGTGTCACTTGTTACAGGCATGGCCTGGACAGCTATGTAGTGGGGCTTGTTTCACCTTTGGCTTGTGGGCAAGCAGGAAGGAGAGACAAGACTGGATGTGTGTGTGTTCTGAGCTGCTCTCTGGTGGCCGCGTTCAATAAATAAAGTTGGCAGAAGCAACAGGAGAAGTTTCCTTCTTTGCTGGAGTAAGGTCGCCCTTACTACGGTTCGGAGCTGAATAACACTGACAAGTTAACATACTGTAGTAGCGAGCGCCAAAGAAGACGGCTTTTTTTTGTGTCGAATACAGAAAATGAGGACTTTGATGGATTTGTGGATGAGGACTGATCAAAAATAACGTGAGTACATTCTAAAATACTTCAATTAAGTACAACCGAACTCAGTTCAACATACGATAGCATGCATGCTAGCGTGTTTAGTATTGTATTGTATTGTAGCGTCGCTGGGAGCACGTCCTGTTCCCAGCCTACTTTGCGGTAATGTTTTAAAGTTACATGTTTGACCAGGATATAGCAAGCTCAAAAGAAGACGCCTTTTTTATGTGGAACAACTAACAGTTTGTGTGGATCTTGTGAATGATTGTGACTGAGCTAGGACTCAGCAATTAAAGTCTACACACAACGGCTTCATTGATTGAAAAACAAAACTTTTTCGTGCATGAAGCTTCTACTTGAGTCGGTAATTTGGCCGCTATATGCGGTCAGATATTGACCAAGGGATACAAAATGGGTGGCCGCTGGCCGCGTTGGACAGGTGACTGCTATACACAGGGTCTATAACACGTAAATTTGCTGCGGGGGATTTTTCAGTGGCTGCTATAGGCAGGTGGCCGTACTATACAGGTGGCCACTAAGACAGATTTGACTGTACTTAGTTTCTGAGTGTACACATTTTGACAGTGTCGTGCTGTCCCACGTGGATTACTGTTGTTGTGCACTTACCTGAAATGACGATTGCAATATTGACCCGCTTCTTATTCTCTTTTCTTTAATTGTGAACTGCTACCACTCAAGTTAGCCAGAAACCCTCCTCTTCTGCTACGTAGCCACTGTTGTGGGTGGGAAGCGTCCATCGCTGGACACTCATCATTTGGTGTGTTTTGAGTGCACAGCGGATGAGTGGTTAGCATGTTGGCCTGACAGTCGAGAGATTGAGGGTTTGAAGAGTTTGCATTTTCCCCCCGTGCGTGCAGATATGCCGGATTCCTCCTACATGACTAAACAATGCAAGTTAGGCTAACTGGAGACTCTAAATTGTCCATAGGTGTGACTGGCTGGCGACCAGTCCAGAGTGTAGCCCACCTTTTGCACGAAGTGAGCTGGGATGGGCTCCAGCTCACCCGTGACCCGAATGAGGGCAAGCGTTATAGAAAATGGTGGATGAGTGCAACGGGTACTGACGGCAAACTGCATTTTGCAGTTTGTCAGTGTGAACGCATGTTTGCACTCAAAATGCTAAGTGTACTGCAAGTGCGCGAATTGATACACCAGTCTAAAGTGTGATGGCTGGCTTAATGCGCGTGTGTGAATGAAGGCTTGCAGAGAGGTCATCAAAGTGTGTCTAGGTGACGTGTCACCTCAAGAATGTGCTTCTCTTCCTCTGGACGCTCGCTTCCATTTCCCCTCGCCTTGCTTACTTCACTCACACTGTCGCTTGAGGAATCTGGAAAACACCAGCGGGGAATGAGAGGAATTTTTTGCTTTTCGCTTACCCCAAAGCAAACACCTCACTCCCCCCACCCCCAAAGCTCTGGAGTTTTCTCGTTTCTGAGCACGACCCAACAATAACATGCTCTCATAAACAATGGGCCTTGTTCCTGGCCTCACACGCCAACAACAGTCCCAGAGTACACGCTACATGGAAAGACCGAAGTGCAACCTAAAAAAAAAAACACACACACATGCTTGACTTCTTCCTTCATCGACTCTCTTTCTGATCCATCTCTGAGGAGATGTTGACGGAGCAAAACCCTGCACGGGGATGCTGGTCAATGTCAGGAAACCACAAAAGCACAGGGAAGAAGAAAAATAAGCACTTTAAGAATTTCTGTGCTTTTGCAGCACATTGGGAGTCTGAAAAAGGCAACTGAAGAAAGTCTTTTTAGCTTTTAGCATAATTAAATGATGAAAAATCTCTCTTCTGCTTCTCATCTGTATTTTTAACTCTCACTTCAACTAGAAGAGAGGAAAAAAACTGTTCTATTTTATTTCAGTATACGGTAGAGGTTTCTGGACAACCTAAAAGTTTTTTCCTCTTGGAATAGCAGACTGTCCTGTTGCTCTGTGAGCAATGACCAGCGCCCCTCCGTGGATAAAAGTGGCCAATGAATGAATTTACGACTATGACGAAATTCTGATATATATACATTGGGATGACTTCTGTCTTGAATTATGACATAAAGGCGACATGTCTAATTTGTGCCTTAAATTCTTTGATTTTTCTCGTAAATTCTGACATATGAAGATGACCAGTGTGTTTTTTTGCCTTTAAATTCTAACATACAAAGATGACAGATATGATTTTTGACTATGGATGTTTGTCTTTGATTCTGGCTCAGGTATGACATTTGTTTTAAATTCTGACATGTAAAGATGACCGGTATGATTTTTGTCGTTAAGGGACTGTATGCAGCGGGTTCCTCCGGCTGCCTTGAGGGCGCCAACATTCAAACAGACTTTGTTTCCTATATTCCACCTCTACCTGCTTTGAGTACGTAGACGTAACACACGCAAGCACGTTTGTTGTCAAGCTAATGATAGCAATTTGGCAATGTTTAGCTACTAACATTAGCTATCATTGAATGTTTAACCTATCATAACAACATGACTGCAAATTGTGTATCGCCTCTCCGAGACTATTTTTATGTGTGTACGTGCCACATGTGCATGAATAACAACCATAAATGACCTTTTTTTTTTTTTTAATTCGGGCAGAGCGAAAATTGACAATTTGTATGTACTTTAATTCGTAATTATGAAAAATATCTAATTTTTTTGGACAATCTGTTTTTTTAAACCACTATTTATAACATATCCGGTGGTGGTGTTCTTATATTTTTTGGTTAAAAAACAATGTACTCTTGAGCCAATTGCATACAAAATGTACTTTTGTCTCAAATTCTGACATAATGTTGACCGATATGATTTTTGTCTGCTATTGCGAGAAGAAATGCAACAAGTTGAAGTCTTGAGGCTTTTATTACTTTAGCGCACAACAAACCAACGCAACACTTTCTTCAACTCATTCACTCACTCCTCCTCCACCTGTATCATCTGTCCATGTTGTCATCATCAGGAATCATTTGTCTGACGACTTAAATGGATCAGACCAGACCTTGAGACCTAATCAAAATAAAGACTCATCAATTCTCCTATCAAGTGAAAATGTATTTTAGATGAATAATAATTGACAAGAAGCTCTTACCTGCAGGCTGCACATCATCCTGTTTGATTCCAGCACGATTCACCTTCTGGACTTCTCCTGAAAACACACAATTAAGTTAGTTCAAATGATATTAAACCATTCCTTCGCAAGGAGAATACAAACAAAGAGTTGCTAATTGAGTATTTATTATTGGGGTCTTATTGAGAAATAAGTCCAAAATATTAGAAGTACAGTTACTACCCGTTTGCATTCTACCAGTAAGATTTACTACAGGGGAATTTAGCCCTTAATATAGATGTTGAACTAACTGTGACATTAATATAGTACATGCAGTATTTTCTTAGCTCTATTGCGATGACATTTGCATTAAATGTTAACAACCTTGATAAATCCAGGCATAACACTTGCGTCAACCTAAAGATGCATGTCAAAACATGGTAAATATAGGCACTTACTATACTCGTCTTTGTGGGTGAACGGGTAGAAGAATATAGGGTAAAACGCTGCAGCAACGGCAGTTACAAACCCTCCAAAAATCAAGGTAATTTTCCTGTTTTTGGACATTCTTCCTATCTCTTGTCGCAGGTTTAATTTCACCTCCAAATGTGCATAGTGTTTGAATAAGTACTTCCGGTGGAAAGGCTAACAAGTAGACAAACCCTTTTGTTTGTCTTTTCTGGTATTCCGTAGTGAAAGAAACCGAGTCACGTGACACACTGTCCAAAATAAAGAAGTTGAGGCTTGTTTAACGATTTTTCCGGTACTACTTACATTAAAAAAATGAATTCCAAGTTGGATTGCACCCCATAATGTGCATCACAGTTTTCGGTAAAAAAGTTACAAACTGCACAACGGTTCTCGTTTGTCCTTTTTAAGGTT
Organism: Dunckerocampus dactyliophorus; assembly: GCF_027744805.1. Classification (NCBI taxonomy): domain Eukaryota; kingdom Metazoa; phylum Chordata; class Actinopteri; order Syngnathiformes; family Syngnathidae; genus Dunckerocampus; species Dunckerocampus dactyliophorus. The sequence goes on from NC_072833.1 coordinate 13,234,229, forward strand.
CCGTAGTGGCCATAATGCGAGTCACATGACGCGTCACAAAAATAACAAGGAAGTTTAGTTTTTTTGGCGCTGCTTCTAAAAAATGAGGTTTTTATCCGTCATCTTTTACTTTATTTCCTGCTCATTTGTGTCGACAGACGAAAACAAACCAATCCAGGCATTTGTAATCCCGCACAGTCATATGGATGTGGGCTGGGTGTACACCATTCAGGTAACACTGATGACTTTCCTTCCATTCAAACATGAAATGAAAGCTCAGTGTATTCACCACAGGAGAGCATGCACGCCTATGCAGCCAATGTGTACACCAGTGTGACAGAGGAGCTGTCAAAGGCGAAACATAGGAAGTTTATCGCCGTGGAGCAGGAGTTCTTTCGACTGTGGTGGGATAATGTGGCCTCAGACTCACACAAGAAACAAGTATTGACTCATTTATGCACGATCTAGTACCTCAATGGTATGGGTATGAGAGTGCAGCATATACTTTAACATGTTGTGGCTCGTCCTACCTTTTAGGTCCGGCAGCTTGTGAAAGAGGGCCGACTTGAGTTCATCTTGGGAGGCCAAGTGATGCACGATGAAGCAGTCACTGATTTAGATGATGAAATCCTGCAAATGACGGGTAGGCTGGACAGCACTGCACTTTTTTTTTTGGATTGATCCGATACCAAGTAAATACAGGAGCAATGTGACCGGTACTTTTTACCTGAAATTGTTCAAGACCCTTGAATCGTTTTGTAAGTATGCCTTTAAATTTGTTGATCATGATTATAATCAGAATGAAAGACAGGACAAAGACATTAGGCCAGGGGTATCCAAAGTGCGGCCCTGGGGCCATTTTATGTAAGTCACAAATAAGTTTTGTTTTGTATTTTCTTTGTTTGTTGTTCTTTGTTCTGCGTCTCTTGCTGATTATAATCATGATCAACAAATAATCTATCTTTGGGTAGACCTGCCCACCCCTATTTCCCGCAGCTGTTAATCGTGTCGGCTTTAAGAGTCTTTGTGGAATTTCAGAGGGCCACGGTTTCCTCTATGAGACGTTTGGGGTGCGCCCTCAGTTCTCGTGGCACGTAGATCCGTTCGGAGCCTCTGCCACCACGCCGGTGCTCTTCGCCCTGGCCGGCTTCAACGCTCACATCATCTCTCGCATCGACTACGACCTGAAAGACGGCATGCAGCAAAACAAGGTTGTCACACCACAGCAGCACGTCGAGACACATCTTTGCATATGAATGTTTCCTTCTCTTAAAAACAGAAATTACAGTTTGTGTGGAGAGGTTCTGCCTCTTTGAAAGAGCAGATCTTCACTCACACCATGGACCACTTCAGCTACTGTACGCCATCTCACCTGCCGTTTTCTAACAGGTAATCTTCAGCATTATAAACGGACAGTTTAAATGGGCATGAGGCATAATGTTTGTGCGTACACGTCAGCTCTGGTTTCTACTGGAATGGCGTGGCCTTGTTTCCCGACCCCCCTAAAGATGGCGTGTACCCCAACATGAGTTTACCTGTCACCAAGGCAACAGTGCAAGCTTATGCCCGGACTATGGTGGAGAACATCAAGCGGAGGGCTGCCTGGTTTAGGACCAAACATGTTCTGTGGCCATGGGTGAGGACACCAGAGAGGTTTGCTCCATTCATTGAATGTATACTAATGGGCGTGTGTGTGGACATCAGGGCTGCGACAAACAGTTCTACAACTCCTCAGTGCAGTTCAACAACATGGACCCTCTAATCAACTACATCAACCAGAAGAGTGAAGAGTTTGGGGTAACAGTCCAGTATGCAACACTTAGTGAATACTTCCTCGCCGTCCACCAATCAGATCTGGTCTGGGAGGTCCGTGGCAGCAAAGACTTCCTCCCTTATTCCACAGGTAGTGTAAAAGCTATTTCTTTTCTTTAGATTTTCTTGCCAGTTCTTGGGACCGTGTTGCTATCAGAGAAGTAGTCAATAGAATATACAGGTGCCGAATATGACCAAAAGGTTGATTTATTTCAGTAATTTCATTCAAAGAGTGAAGCTTGTATATTATATACATTAATTACACACAGACTTATTTTTATTTTGATGATTATAACTGAAAACTAATGAAAATCCTAAATTTGGTATCTCAGAAAATTAGCATATTACTTATGACCAAAAAAAAAAAAAAAAGTATGAACATGTACAGCACTCAATACTGGGTCGGGGCTCCTTTTGCCTGAATTACTGTAGGAATACGGCGTGGCCTGGAGTCGGAGTGCCACAGACTGATCGCAGTAATTCAGGCAAAAGGAGCCCCGACCGAGTATTGAGTATTGTATATGTTCATACTTTTCAGTTGGCTAACATTTTGAAAATCCATATTTTTTATTGGTCATAAGTAATACTCTAATTTTCTGAGATAGTGAATTTGGAATTTTTATTAGTTTCCCATTAAAATCATCAAAATAAAAAAAAAACATTTGACATGTATCAGTCTGTGTGTAATGAATGTATATAATATACAAGTTTCATTTTTTTTATTCAATTACTGAAATAAATCAACTTTTTGGTAATATTCTAATTTATTGAGCAGTAACTGGATTTGGTGGACTCTTATCATCAATGAGGAAGATCGAGCAAGAGCCCAGAATGAAAGTAGACACAGTGTGTGTGTGTGTGTATATATACTGTATGTAGCAGTTGCCGTGCCCGTCTAGAATGTGAAAGGCAAGCTTGTGTAGAAGTCAGCGTTAAGCTTGTGTGAGTGAGAACAATGCATCTATTGTGTGTCTCCTAGTATTTTTCCTTCAGTCGTATGTAAACATTGTGAAACTGTGTGTGTGCTGAAGGCCCCTATGAGAATTTCTTACACTGAATTGAAAAGTGTAATAATAATAATAATAATATCCAACACCAGCGTACACGAAATACAGTGGAACCCGCTTAAGTCAGGCTCACGTATATATCAACAAAGTCACAAGTTACTGTAATGTGCAAGCGATGGAAAATTTAGATTTCGATTATGTCGACAACCGCTGTGAGTCAGCAGTTCTGAGGCGTGTAGACATAAAAGGGTATCTATTGTAACAAAGTGGCGCAAAAGCTGTGGAAATGTCGACTTTCCTCTCCTGTGTCTTATTTATTAGCATCCCAGCAGGCCTGGACGGGGTTTTACGCTTCTAGAAACGTCCTGAAAGGGGTGGCAAGACGAGCCAGCTCCCAACTTCATGCAGCAGAGACTCTCTTCACACGGTACCCGCCTCGACTACCCAGACGGACCTGTGGCTAAAGACTGGGCGCTAGCAAAACTGAGGTCTCTCCGCTGGGCCGTCTCTGAGGTAGTGTGATGCAAATGGAATATATTTCACCTGCAAATAGCATCCAAAACTAGCATCTGTTTGTTTTGGTTTTTTTGAAGGTGCAGCACCACGATGGCATCACGGGCACAGAGTCTCCCAAAGTGGCAGAGATGTACCTGCAGCATCTCACACAGGCCATGATGGGTGTGGACGAGCTTCTGGCTGCAATTTTCTTGCTTCCGCACAACCTCAACATAGATGGCAACAATTACCACACAAAAGGTCTTGTTTGTTTAATCACATGGTGCTACAACAGTAGACATAGCCGCACAACAAGAGTATTAGTATTAGTATGATGCAAACATTCGTCTCTTCGCAGGTGCTCACCAGACGATGGAGCAGCACGTCATTGTTTACAACCCATTAGCGTGGAACATCACCACCCTCGTCAACGTCACTGTAACCTTCCCGTTTGCAAGAGTCTTTGATGATGCCAGACAAGCCGTGCCTGCACAGGTACATTTCACCAATGACTTTGTATCAGGGGTCTAATACGATGCAGACAATGCAACAGCAACAGTTTCAACAGTGTGAATTGTTGTTTTGTTTTTAGGGAATACATTTTTTTTTTTTTAATTGGTTGACGTGCAGAACTAAGAGGTCCAGCTTGTAGCTACGTTCCCCATCACATCATTTTAAGTCTTTGTTGTTCAACTCACAGATCCAAAGGTCCGCCTTGTCGAACAGGACCTACGACCTCTTCATCCTGGTGGAGCTAGGCGGCCTTCAGCACAGGAAGTACTTGATAAAGTTCTCAGAGAAGCCATGCTCCAGGAGGTCCAAGTGCCGCGAGACATTCGAAGCGAGGGGGGTTCCGTTCGAGAGACGAAGTGTCCGGGATTGGAAGAAAACAGCCAGAAGGCTCCTTCCGGTTCTAAGTGAAAGTTACAAGCTCATGTTTGACCAGGACACCAATTTACTGCACAGCATCACATACCTGTAGGTGGTGTCCACCATCCTCCCCTTAAAGGACCTTCTGGAGCTAAAATCCCATCCTGTGTCTTTGCCAGGCAAGACAAAAGAAGGGTACGGATGACGCAGGATTTTTGGGAGTACCAGGCCAACGGCGACGTCCAAACCGGGCCCATCTCCGATAACTACATCTTCAGCGCCAACGGTTCAGCTGTGCGAGCGTACGAGGCTGTGCAAATGGAGATCGTTCCAGGCACCGTCATGTCTGAGATCAGACAGTACTTCTACAGGTGAGTCGGCGCGTTGTCGTCATCTCCTGGCTGATTGTCCGCTCACAATCGTCTCCTGTGGTCCAGAAACGAAAGCGATGAGGACTACGCCTTCTCTGTCATCACCCGGGTCCCGCAGTGCTTTGGGGGAAAGGTCGAGTGTCACAGGCTGGAGCAGACCTACTCACTGGGCCCCCTCCCCGTCAATACAGAGGTCGTCTTCAGGACCAGTTCGTCCATAAAGAGCGAGCGGACCCTCTACACGGACGACAACGGCTACCAGATGATGAAGAGGACCCACACCGAGTTCACCAACAACACCTTAGCCAGAGTACGCTGTCGTGGTTTCCTGCAGGTGGTACCACCAGCATGGCACGGAATGGATTGTGATACCCTTCTTGTTTTCCAGAACTACTTCCCCATGGTGCGGGCGGCCTACATTGAGGACGAGCTCAGCAGGCTGGTGCTGGTCAGCGAGCGAGCCCACGGGGTGTCCAGCCAAGCCAGCGGACAACTTGAGGTAGGCGTACGCGATTTCGAAACACACAAGTTATTTTCTCGTGCGCTCCGCTTCCCAGGTCATGCTCCACAGACGTCTGTGGAACAACCTGCCCTGGAACCTCGGCTACAACCTGACCCTCAACGACAGCTCGGTGGTCCGACCCACGCTATGGATGATGCTGGGCTCCAAGGGCGTGACCTCCAAGCTCTACCAGCGGGCGGCAATAGAGCTGCAACACACGCCTGTCGTCATGGCCATCGACCGGCCACGTGAAGGAGAAGGTATAAAGTACTTTTTATTTATTAGCCATTGTCATATTCTAACAATAAAATTAATTATTAAAGAGATATATTAACAGATACAGTAGAACCCGTTTACGTCAGTCCTGTTTATGTCGACAACCCGACCCAACTCAGACCCAAATAATATGCTTCACTGGAAGCCAGGAGGCAAAATGTGTGAAAAATAGCTAACACAGCAACTACAGAAACCCACTTCGGTCGGTCCCGCCTACTGTATGTATTGTTACTAATTCTAAAAGTGCCTGCTTAAAACCTGCCCAACAGTCGACATCGGCATCCATGGTCGACCTCTTGTCGACATCAAATTTGAGAAGCAAAGGAGTCATTTCTAAGAAAAATGGGTCCGTTTATGTCGACATGTTGTAGTATTAACTTGATTGTTATTGCTAAGCAGCATGAAACAACAGCAACATAACTACAGTAAAAACGTGCACACAGTGACTTCCTGTTCGGTGCAAAATAGGCTTCGAAATAAAAGCATGGCAGTATTAACCTGGATTCTACCACAGTTACTAACAAAATGCACCCATTCTTCAAATAGGTTAGTATATATTGACCTACATTGGATTGGCTTTCAATTTGGGCACCCCTTGTTTGGTGCTGGTCTTCTGTGCTCTTAAGGGAAAGGCTGGCTTGAGAAGGAGCCCAGAGGAAGTTCTCCTTCACGTGCTGTGGTGCTGCCCCCTAACCTCCACTTGCTCAGCCTCAGCATCCCCGGCTGGAACTATAGCTCCCATCATGACGTCCACCTCGGTCGCATCCACTCAGGTCCGCTGTGGGGAGGAACATTTACCAGCTGAGTTTTTTGTGCCATTCAACAAGTGTCCAACTCACGTTCATTCAGACAAGCATAGGCAGCCTGAGCCGGACTACGATCGCGTCCTGTTGAGGATCATGCACATCTTTGAGGAGGGAGAAGACCCCGAGCTCTCAAAGCCGATCACCATAAACTTACAGGTGGGGACATCACACTGAAAAACATTCAAGCGAGTCGCGACGGTCAACTGCTTTATACTTTTGTGTGCCCAGGATGTGCTGCAGGCTGTTGGGGCGGTGTCGGCCGTGGAGGAGCGTTCCCTGACAGGGACCTGGGATGTGGGCAGAATGCAGAGGTGGACATGGAAAACTACAGAAGAAATATCCTCAAGTAAGACTCGCGTTACGTGGACACTGGATAATCCCAGTGCTAATGATTTACTTTATTTGGAACATGCTTAACAATGTTACATTGAAGTATACGATAAACAAGACTGTACTGTACTTTTAAAAAGTACAAGAGTACAACTGGCATGAACAGTGTATAATGAATAGATACATACAAAGTATATTGTAGATGAAACCAACAGAAATATTGTATCAGGGTTCCTACGCAAGTATGGAAAAGTGAATGAAGCAGGCTTTTTTTCTCTCTACACAATTCACACGTGTTGCTTCTGATGTTTTTATTCCAGAGAATCTTAGCTCCAGCAGCGCTGGAGAGGAACATTTCTCAGTGACCATCTCGCCCAAACAGATCAGAACTTTCTTTGTTTACTTCAAGCCCAGAAGTCGTTTTCTGTGACAACGCCTCCATTTATTTTTAGCGTCAAGTAGTCAAATGTTTTGCTTGTTGAAGGGTTTTGCATTAACACGCTGACAGAATAAAGTTTATTTAATAAATGTGTATTTCTGGCTTCATCAATTTCAGCAATCCGACCCCTGTCAATGTAGTAGCTTATTAGTAGAGGTAAATTATGAATTAAAAGCTCGGGAAGTTTTTTGCGGTTCATTTGCTGATTAGCGTGTGAACCAATGGTTTACAACATAGAACCTTTTGACAATTTTAAAAATGTTATGAGATAATTAATTTGGGGTTTTTATTAGTTGTAAGCTGTAATCATCAAAATTATTTAAGAAATACATTTTGGAAATGTTTCATTCTGTGAAGTGGATCTGTAAAATAGAATAGTTTCACTTTTTGAATTAAACTACTGAAATAAATGAACTTTGCAAAGATGTACCTGTATACATCTGGCCACGAGGGGTGCCACAGAACGACATTAAGAGGTAATGCCGCACATCGCCGCTAGGGCGCTACAAAAAGGCTGGTTTAAATTTGCGCACTTTCAAAATATGTTGAGTACGTCAGTGCGTTCACACCGCGAGGTGTGGAAAAAAAACGCTGCACTCTACACTCCTCAAAAATTGGTGTATTATTGTCGCCGTCTAGGCAGCTAGGCATCGACGTAGCTAGAAGGGGCTGGGATAATTCACAATTAAAAAGAAGAGAAGAAGAACAGTACGCCAATGAACACTGCGATTGTCATTTCCGGTAAGTGCGCTACGACAGTAATAGCTTTGGAACGACACCACACTGTCAAAATCCGCGCCCTCGAGAATTAAGTGCACAGTGTACATTTAAGTGTAAATACGGAAGTGCGCGAATTGTAAAGCACCCTTGAAAGAGTCATGGGCCAAGAGAGGACAACACCCAACATCGACGACAAAAAAAGCTACTAAACCGAAACAGTGGAGCATTAAAATGCACATTTAAAGGTTTCTTTGGGTGCTCCATCTTCGGGAGCATGTCGTCATGACTGCACTGCAAAACGTTTTCTTCCTCGCACGATGACCAGCGTCAGCGTAAGTCCTTCACAGTGTGCTAAATTGTAACAGTTATCATCTACAACGAGGTTATAATCATAATTGAAGCATGCGTCTTTGCGTGTTTTAATAACCAGCCTCGAATATGTGCATTATTATCGTTCAGGGATGCTGCAAGCAACAAGGCGTTGCTCCCGTTGCTACGATACGGGTTTTAGCTTTTATTCTTATATGCATTTAAATATGCGTTTGCAGAAAAGAGAGAGGGAGCAGAGGAGGAAGCTGCAGTACTTTTTGTCTGACCTGGCTTTACTGGGCTCATTGCAGGTGTGACCACAGCAAATATTTACATAAAAGATGGAACACTGTGGACTGATAAAGCTTGTGTTCTCCCGTAGGGTTTTAAGTACTTCCAGCCTTGGCTGAGAGGGAAAGAAGAGCTGCTGCTGACTGTTGTCAACGAAGATTTGGTCAGTTCAAGTATTCATGAGAATATTTTTAAATAATATGAATGCAGAGAGATAATGGCTACTCGTAAGGCTAGTGTGCATAGTTTTTATTCGGTATTTTGATAAGAATGAACACGGACGTTGTAAAATAGTGATAGGATATGAGTGTGTTAGTGCCATATAGCCACTGCTAGCGCTGACCTGCAGGGCTGGCATTCCCCGGGCTTCGCCGTGTCCAGAGCGTCCTCCAGCAGTGGCTCCAGCAGCAGCGACGCGTCAGCCAGCAGCAGCTCCCTCAGCCTGGCGAGTGGGGCCTCGTCCCCGCAGCCTGGAGGGCCTGAGGGTCCACCATCTCCGACGCACGAGACGCACAAACACGTTGACAGGTGAATGGCAACACGCTGCATATGCTGGTACACCTTGGCCTACATGCTAAGTGATTGAACTGACACGCCCATATCCACTTCGGATACGCCCACAACTAATTCATAAATGCCCACATCAGACTCAGAAACACCCACGTTATGACACGCCCACAGTTGAAAAAGAATCAGTGAAGCAGTGAGGTCATCTTTCGTTGACAAAAGCATCAAAACATCTATTTGCTTTGCCTACAGCAGTGAGGAGCATCTCCTGCCAGCCTCCCCCAGTGATGGAGAGATCGCAGAGCCTGTAAGGAGACGAGACCCTTTGTTCGTTTTTTTTCCCCAAATATACATGTGCACGTCTTAAGAAACATATCGCCTCTACAGGAGGTGAACTGCACCCTCTTCCTGCTGGCGGGCTACGTGAAATACGGGCGTCCTTACGCTTGGATACGCTCCAACCACGAGCGCCTGGTCAGCATCGGAGGCAGCGACTCCATGTTGAGGGACACGCCCATGAAGCTCAAGTCCATCACAGACTGGCAGGGCGGAGGTAAGAGTCCAATATGAGGAGAGGACTCCCATCATTCTACCAGCTTAACACGTCTTTCTTGAAGGTGTTCGTGTGTGGGACGTAGTTAGCGAGCTGGTGTGTCTCTGCACCGTCCCCTTCCCGTCCAACCCCTTCGCCTTGGACCTGCGCTACATCCAAAGTCTCCCTGCGCCTGAGCGCTTCCTCGTTACGGGGGCGCTCCTCAACTTCCTGGAGATGTACGTGGTCTACGGGAACCGTAACGAGTTGCACTATGTCAAAGGTATAGGAGACCCAACTCAACATCACCTTCAAGTGGATTTTTATTTTATATTGGAGCCACCAGGGGGTGCTGTTTTGCTACATTGTTTCTTTCCCCTTCCATGCAGTGGTGGAGGAGCTGAAGCCTCTGAGGCGTGTGCACGTCCACACCCTCCTGGAGGTGCAGAAGCTTAAGAGGAACACCAGGTTGGTGAGCACGCCCACTGAGCACGACTCTTCTGCAGAGGACTGATTTTTTTTTTCCGCCTGTCAGTGAAGGCATACAAACACCATGCAGCTTGTTTGCAGGCTATTTTAACACTTCAACCATGGGAAACGTGTCACATGACTGCCACCAGGACCTTTTCTGAACATTTTGCCCCCAGCATCAATACATACACCCCCCCCACACACACTCTCTCCCTCTTCAGGCCAAACATAACATTGTAAGCCAGAGTCATGGAAACAGGCTCATTCATCATTCAAAGTTAAACATTTGTCTTGTTGGACACCGCAAGGGCTTTTGAGAGCATGTGAAGGCACCGGGAAAAAACATGTATAAAAAGATATTTAATTAACTATGTACATAATTACATTTTAAAAACACAGATAAAAGCAGGCAATTGAACCCCTTCAACTGGAGCGTCCCTTTTGTAAAGATACATCACATGATGAAAACCACCTAAGAGGTATTGGAATCTTCAGCATGGCTTGGGTGAGGCAATGAGATGGTGGGAATCCATAAGACGTTCTGCTTTATAGTGATGCTTATGGCCAGGGTGAACGCGGGATGAAGAACAGTCTCACTCGGACGGGGAGGAAGAGAGGGAGACTTTTTTGCTCGGAATGCAGGTGCATGGTCACACATTCCAAGAAGAGGCTCTCTTGACGGGACACAGCGTTCCCAGTGTTCCATGATAAACAAAGCAGCAAGTCACGGCTGGGCGGACCTCCAAGCAGAGCCAGCATTGGTGTAAAAAAAAAAAAAAAAGTTACTCCTCCGTGGAAAGGTTAAGGAATGATTAATTGAAAAGAATCATTTTGGGGGAAAAAAGTGCTGACAAATGTGAGACAAAAAAAAGCCTAAAAAAATAAATTAAGGCTTTGTCATCGTTTTGGGACTTTTGGTCTTCAAGCTTCATGCCAACCTTTTCATCAACCCCTCAAAAAGCCAGCAGCCAATCAGGGGAGAAGAAAGAGCACCAGTCCTCAGTCCAGACATTCCCAGTGGATCCACAGTCAGAGCTCGGCGGGGAGGCTCAGCTCCAGCTGTCCGAGGCGGACCCCCTCCTGGTGATGCTTCTGAGGGGGCTGCGAGACACAGAGCCTCTTTGCTTCCAGTGAACTTTAAAAAAAAAAAAAAAAAAGAAGACGACACAGGCGGTTAAGTCATGTTTAGTGAATCAACAAAGTCAATGGACGCCAGTGAGGAAGCTTCTTCACTCACAGGCGTCTCCTTAGATCAGCACATGTACAGTATATGAGGTGGTCTGTGAATGGAGTGAGGTTCCCCAGGCTGGGAAAGTTAGCACATCAAATGTCTGCATAGATTTTTGGCAGATGCGTAATGGAGTGCACCGCTTGCCCCATTTCATTCTGCTGTTTTACTGTAATTTCCCAGACTTTGTGGGTTATTTCCAGTCTTATTTTTTTCCAGTTTTATTTTGAGTCGTAATTATTTATACCATAGAAGGTGATGGCTGTGACTAAATACTTGCGATTACATGGCACGTCTTCATTACCGACACAAATGTTGTCCCGGGCAAACAAGCGTGCTATGCTATGACTTTTTGACTTTTGGAATATTCTCAGTCTTTGTGTCATATTCGTATTATCAATTGTGTTGGTTCTCATTAATTACTTGTGAGGAACGTTCACATTAATTAAATGACATGTTTATTAGGCACAAAAATGTAGTCGGGTGTGAGTGAGCGTGCTATGGGTTTTGACTTTCAATTATTTTGAGTCTTTGTATGATATTTCTATTATGAATTGTGTCAGTTGTCATTAATAGCCTGCGTCACTCTATGTCGAGGCTAAGTCGCGCATGTGCATGGAATTGTGCCAGGCCTTGGTCCTCCTCTTGCTACCATGTACTGTGCTTGAGCACGGATCGGTGCACTCACACGAGCCAAAACTTGCCTGGCTTTTGGTGTGAAGCGGGCCCAGGCACAGCACAATTGGCCTCGTTTGAGTACAAGTCAAAAATGCTACAATAGAGGCCCCACCAGATGAAGTACCTTTTCCCAGACTGGCAGGCAGCGTGGAGCTCTTGACGTTTTCAGGCGAGTCGGACGACTCCTCTGCACGCCTCCCGCCCACTTCGCCATCCTGCTGCCAGTCACTGAGCGCCTGCTGGAAGGAGTGCGCCAGGCAGGCGGTCATGTCCCGCGCCCGCTCGGCCCTGCTGCACCAGAAGACGCGACACTGCAGCTGCTGCCCGTGGTGCTTGCAGATGTACAGGAAGACGTTGGGGCGAGTAGCGTCCGCAGCGCAGTAGGCAATGTCCTGCAGGTATGTTTTGGTGAGCTGGCGCCCTGTGCTCAGCTCTTTGACCTCCACATATCTAGGCCGCACCACCAACGCGTGATCTTTGCTCAGCTTCTTCCCGTTGCCCACGCTTTCCAGTAAGCGGCTGATGGCGACCTGGGCCTGCTCCCGATCCAGAGAGAAGATCTTCTCCGTACCAAGGTAATGGACCTTGAAAAGCGGGTCGCCGTGCGACAGGGATTCCGTGCGGTCGCGGCGGAAGCGTCGACGCAGCGCTGCAGGCGAGTTCTTCAAGGTCTGCATGAGGTGGAAAGTTCCGAGGGACATGGTGGGTCTAGTGTGTGCTCTGTCGCAACTTCCTGCGGTCAGCTGGTCCTCCGTGAAGCCCTTAGCTCTCTTCCACCTTTCTGCGACAAATGGCGTGTCGTTACATCCACTGCTTCTGTCTGGAACAACAAGATTACATCAGCGGAAAGTCCGGCTAAATGATCTACAAGTCTCATTTGCTTAGCGCCCTCAGATGCTGTGACGTATTTCACTGTAGTGACGCCTTGCAAAGCTGAGGGCAAACAGCGTTGAAGTGCAAACACGTTGCTTAAAAAAAAAAAAAAAAACGCAAACATACTGCAACTTCTTAAGGACCTGTGCGTGACCTCAAACTTATGCAACCATTAGGCTGCTATTGTCTCACCACCCAGCACAAGAACCACAGCGACGCCTCTTCTCCATTGTGTTGCAAGAAGTGTTTCTCATCCATTCTGTCAACATCACCTCGTCAGAAGTGTGCAGAAACAAACACTCTGCTGTACTTTGTTAGTTGACCCCCCCCCCACCCCCACCACCACCACCACCACCTCCTGTGCAGGAAGCAGCCTTGCGTTCCCACTTAAATATGTCTGCTCTGTACAAACAATGGCATGCTACTGGGAGTGTCTCCAGTCTGGCCAGGACAAGTGGACATGTCAGTACGTTTATATGTTGGATTCACAAAATAGCTGAGTCTCTCCATTTCTCACACTTTTATGTCGTATAAGGACATTCCATTCTTGCTTCTCTAAATAAAGTTTGATCAAAGATGTTGATGGTTTTTCTCCCTTATTGAAATACAGTCGTCCCTCGCCACGTCACGGTTCGAATTTCACGGCTTCACTATCACGGTTTTTCAAACACATATTAATGAATGAATCATGCTGTGTTGTGGTTGAATAAGGCCAATTAGTAAAAAAAAAATCTGATTTACACAAATTATAAAAAAAAAAAAGTTTGCCTAAATTA